>NW_019725003.1:292523-298174 GCF_002891405.2 Cryptotermes secundus | reverse complement strand
AAGAAGAAGAATCTTTTTACCAGCAAATTGGACTTAAATTTGAGGAAGAAACTAGTGAAATGCTACATTTGGAGCATAGCTCTGTATGGGGCTGAAACATGGACACTTAGGGCAGTAGATCAGAAACATCTGGAAAGTTTCGAAATGTGGTGTTGGAGAAGGATGGAGAAGATCAGTTGGACCGATTATGTGAGAAATGAAGAAGTGTTAATTAGAGTCAGTGAGCAGAGAAATATCCTACACAAAATAAGGAAACGGAAGGCTAATTGGATTGGTCATGTTTTACGCAGAAACTGCCTTCTAAAAGAAGTTATTGAAGGAAAGATAGAGGGGCGGATAGAAGTGACAAGAAGACGAGGAAGAAGACGTAAGAAGATGCTGGATGACCTTGGGGACAGAAGAGGATATTTTCATTTGAAGGAGAAAGCGCTAGATCGCATTAAGTGGAGGAGCTGTTTTGGAAGAGACTGTGAACCTGTCGTCTTGACAGATTACAGATGAATGAATTAATGAATTTCAGTAACATGGAAATTGTTAAATATATATCAACTGGCTCAAGTGCTGATGCACTTCGTGGCGTCGTACTTAAATCCTTCAAATTGACGTTATTATGTCCTGTGTGGTTGAGAGTACGTATATGCAGGAAGTAAGAATATAAATGCCCATTACCGTGGCCGGGCGGTCTAAGCCACGAAATGTCTTCGCCCGCTCGAGCACTGGGATCGTGGGTTCGAATCCCACCAAAATCATGATGTTTGTCTGCGTTTATTCTATGTTTGTGTTGTTCTGTGTAGGTTTCGGCCCTGTAATGGGCTGAGCCCCCGTCCAAGGAGTCATTTCGACTTTCTGTGATTAAGAAACTGAAGTGAAACGAAGCTTTTCGTGGATTCTCTATGCTGCAAGTGGGAGCACCCGGAAGCTAGGTGGATGGATGGATGTTATTTGGAATCAATTCCGACACGACACTCTAAGCTCTAGTGTGTGATCTAAATTAGCTAAACTGAATGTGGAGTGGTCCCAGCTCGAGTCTCTCAACTGTAGCTGCAGTAACAATAAGTGTAGTGACTATTGGTGCAGACGGAAAACATTCCAAACGCGGCATTTCTATCGAAGGGCCAATTTGTATGCATTTATGAGTTTGAGATTGCTATGCTTTCTCTCCAATCTATGGTTGCACTATTAATAACATCTTAAGAACGCCACGGACCGGATTCAGAGTTTTAAAGAAAGTTGTGGTTTCGCATAGTGAACTGTGTTCATCACTCGAAAAAGTAGCAGCAGTACTTCAATTGTAGAATCGATAATAATTACTTCTTTCGATTGGTCGAAGAAAGTGAGTCCTTCAGTTCCACTGTAAGTGGAAGAAGCGTTTCGAATCTTAAGTTGAAATTGAATGGTAACAGTAAATTGGATGCGCGTCAGGTTAGCTTCTTTCGTGTTCCCGAGTATATATATATATATATAGCAGAAAGTGTATACGTACATATTACAAATATTTTACAAAATTATTTGCCACATTAATGAATATAAACATACACAGTTTTCACTTTCCTCTCAAGCAAAACAAGAAGGCGGATATCAGGAGCAGCCAGTCACAAGCGTCACCAACTGGACTGACTGACGCAGTGTACAACTGGCGTTCCCACCACAGTGCAGCGTGTGCACGACGACAAACATCGACGTTTGTGTTCCGTATTTGTACACTTACAAACTTCAACTGTACTAACAGAAGGTGCTACCTTGATCTGTTTCATGGCGATACCACCGAATTAAGGCAACATAATGATAATCATTGGCCGGTCACGGTAGCCGAGCGGTCTAAGGCATGTACTGTCTTCGCTCGCTTGGAAATCTGGATCGTGGGTTCGAATCCCACTCAGGGCATGGATGTTTAGTTTGTGTGTGTGCGTTTTTCTGTGTTTGTGTACAGGTAGAGGCCTTAAGACGAGCTGATCACCCGCCCAAGGAGTCCTACCGAATGTGTAAGATCTAGAAAAACCGAAGTGAACGGAGAAGTTCATGGAGGTAGGCCTAGGCCCACTGGGGCTGTAGTGCCAAGGGGGAAATTGATAATCATTAGTATTTCGTTGTTAATATCAGTGTTCCATAATTGTACCACTGAAACACCATCAACAAAAGGAGCTGCTCTTCAGTAGTTCATTGCGTTCGTATCACAGTAGAGCATGTGCTCTGTTTCATGTTAACACCCCTTGTCCCATGTTTGTGCCATTTATTTTATGTACATCCAGTCAAGATTAACAGTGGAATGATAAATGTTATAGACGAATACAAATATGGCAGTGTACGGGGAATCCGCAGCGAGGAAGAGGCTAGCCAGGTTAGCTCAGTTCGTACACCGACTGGTTCGGGGAAGGAGACAGAAGAACAGCGGTTAATCTCTTAGTCACCAACCGGCTCTGATAGTCTCTTTTCGGGGATAAAGCGTGCGAAGCTTGATGCTGGCCATTCACCTCTATCTGATGTCAAAATTAAGAATAAGCGGCGCTTTATCTTCACGTGTTCGTGGCGGAGTAATTAGATACAACTTTACGTTAAAATTGAAAGATAAAATTTAATATATTTCGCATTGATTCCTTAAAGATTTTAATTACTTGAACTATATTTTCGGACCTAATGATAATTTTACGAATGTGTTTAATGTTGTGTAAGTGCATTCGGTGCAATGAAGTGATATTTCTCTTAGTCTGTGCATAGATCCATCTCTTGTTGAAAGCGCTATGTGAGGTTACCAAAGACAATATTTCCATGAGCAGTGTAATTCGAGAGGCATGAACTTAACTGTAAATGTTGTGTAATTGAAGAGACTGTTTGACGTTGCAATTGGCGTGACACAGTTGTGGTTTACCGTTAATTAACTTTAATTTGTATGAGCTTCTTTTACGAAACGCATAAAATGAACGCCGAATGGGATTTTCTTTTCTGTCTGCATGCAAATGTCGTTCCCGATCCTG
Organism: Cryptotermes secundus; assembly: GCF_002891405.2. Classification (NCBI taxonomy): domain Eukaryota; kingdom Metazoa; phylum Arthropoda; class Insecta; order Blattodea; family Kalotermitidae; genus Cryptotermes; species Cryptotermes secundus. The sequence continues at coordinate 295,202 of NW_019725003.1, read as the reverse complement.
CTGACTGGATTTCTTATCGAGGAAGAGGGTGTAGATATAGACTTAACTTTAGTTTCTCTGTTCGGAACATAAATTCTGCTTCACAAGAATAATCACACTGTACGTTGTTACGAAAAATATATAATTATATGAAATAAGCTATGGATATCACCAATATCTGCAGGTCTTATTTGAAACACTTTTTGACATGGTTCGTATAAACGAAGTAGAAGCTAATTAATATTTTATAGCTTCTTCATTTTTTGTGTCGATAATGAAAAGGTAGATAGTGTTCAAATTTGAAAATTACACACAAATTTATTATAAATAAACACCAAAATTAAACACAACTATCGCCGCCATACACGTTCAATTATACAGTTTCACTCAAAATACCGACTGCTGCTAAAATATTCAATTTGACTAAAATCATAAATTCTTCAAGAACTATAAGCCAGTAAATTGTCTTATTATTTTTCTACTATTTTATCTAGTCGGCATAGTAGTCGGTGTAGTCACTGGCTACGGGCTGGACGACTGAGGGTCGGAGTTCGAGTCGCGGTAGGGCCAAGAATTTTTCTTTTCCAAGGGCTCTGGGGTCCACCCGACCTCCTATCCAGTGGGTACTGGGGGCTCTTTCCCCGGGGGTAAACCCGCAGGGGCATGCAGCTGACCACTTATCGCCAGCTAGTGCCGAGGTAAAGAAAATGTGGATCTATACATCCACTCCCCATACGCCTTCATGGCGTAGTGCTTAAATAGTTAAACACAGGGACAACTTTAATTTATCTATTCCTTTCTTTAAAGGTTTCACTCTTAATTCTTGTTTTAAGGTAGCTGATTTTCTAAGAATTTTTTTTTCTTGTTATGTTAGAGAATTGCCTCATTGTGTCACAAAAGTTTCATACAACGAAAAATGGAAGAATAATTAGCATCTGCAACGAATAAACATCAAGGTCATAAAGGAGTGAAAAATTTCGAGGCCTGTATTTGCGAAATATGCATATGATGTTTGGCACATCTCTGAATTTTCAGGCATTTTATAGCAATAATTTCCATTTTGTTGCCTATTGAACTTAAGAACTTACATGGGTTCATCTGCGCACCCTCGATGAGACTTTACTTCGCGGTGTCTTGGTCGCAGGGGAAATTTACGATTAGGGTGAGACCTATCTGTCCGTCCATCTGCATCTGTAAACCCTAAATGATTTGCTGGACTCGATAATAAAACATGGTACACTTGTGTTCATTAACCGGTTACGAGAACGCTGAGCTACTGCGACATATACAGTGGTAACCCGTGTATGAGAGCCACTCAGTGGATCCTCACGCAGTACCAGCATTCGCTGCCAGATGTCACGACTATGTTGACCCGTATGGAAACCTCGCTACAATCGACGTACGTTTCGTACTTAAAACAGAGAAGCAGTCGCCTGAAAGGCCTTGAATATGCACAGCACTTTACATATTAGAACTGCACAAGTATGTGGTATTACACAGAATGATTAATTGTAATTAATCATTTAAAGACTGATCTGGATTTCGGCAGCACAGACATTATTGGCGCCGGAACCCACGGGACTCATGACCATATTTTTGTCTCACGGCTTTGACTGAGTCTAAGAGCCTTTAGAGACCGACATACTGCTACAGAATGTATACAAATTCAGTTCTTACTTGACAGGAACTATCACATCTCCGCTGCAGAGAACACCCAGTTAATGCTAAATCGCTGCTTATTGTGATAACTAGAAGAAACACGTAAATACACTCTGTGGACAGAACGCAGACTTTTAGCATATTAAAGCAAGTGGTACATATAGTAGCCATTGGAATCTAAAGGATTAATAAAGGGATAAGCCAACTAAAATAGCGAAGATTAGATACCAGTCACTGTAATAGCATAATACTCGTACTGCAGAGTGCATGAACATAGAAGAAGAACATAACAAAGAATTTTTTTTACATAATATTAGCAGTCAGAATTACGTTTGATTCTATAAGCTAATTAACTGTAGTATTCTTCGTGACGTGGATAGGGCTTATCCGGAGATAAGTCCTCGCTAACCCTCTCTCGGGTCGGCTGGCCAGTTCCTTTCTAGGCTTGTACATTGTGCGGTTCCAGTAGCGGTTGCATTAGTACGTTCTCATGTCCTTCTGTTTTGTTGAGGTATCTTGTGCTTTTCCCTTTTATGACTTCCTTCACTAGCGGCACTTTCAGGTCTTCATGGAGTGTTATATTGGAAACATACCATGGGGCGTTAGTAATCATACGTAGTATCTTTGACTGACGTCTTTGGATTATGGAAATGTTGGTTTTGCTAGCACATCCCCATATTTCCACTCCATATACCGAAACTGGTTTTATTATTATTTTGTAAAGTAAGATTTTCTTGTCTAATGAGAGTTTGGAATTACTTCCAATTAAACAATGCATATCCTTGATTTTTAAATCAATCTGTTTGCGTTTTTTAGTAATGTGTTCCTTCCAGGTTAGATGGTTGTCTAGATCAGGGGTCTCCAAACTTTTCGAACCGCGGGCCACATTAGGTAATTCAGCATTTTCAACGGGCCGGATAAAATGAGAAATTAATAACTCTAGGTATACGAGTTTTATTGAAAGCACAGAATTTCATAAACTAAATACAAAGTACGTGAGAATAAATTATCGTATATTAATGACAACAGACAGTAGCAGCA
>NW_019725003.1:266668-292288 GCF_002891405.2 Cryptotermes secundus | reverse complement strand
ACTTGGCTTTCCAGAAGTATCAACTTTGCTCTGAATGCCTTGATAAGTGTAAATAAATCACAGACCAAGTTATTTTCACCCTGCAACTTTAAATTCAAATGATTCACATGGTTCACCATATCAGCAAAAATGCTAAATTCCAAAGCCCCTCGGTATCTGATAAAAGTGGTTCGTGATGGGTTTTCTCGGTAAGAAATATATCAATTTCATTCCTGAGCTGAAAGAAGCGCGAAAGAACCATTCCACAACTAAGCCATCGAACTGCAGTATAATATGTCAGGCCAATAAGTTCGGAATCACATTTACCTGTACTCATTGGAAAATTAGTTGAATTGGGTCATTTCTGCACAACTCTTTCGCGGACCGGATAAAATCACATCGCGGGCCGCATGTGGCCCGCGGGCCGTAGTTTGGAGACCCTAGGTCTAGATGAATGCCTAAGTACACGTATTTTGTGCTGGGTGATTCAGGTATTTGTATGTTATTAAAGAAAACTGCAGGACATTGTTCTCTTCTTAGACTGAAGTTTACTTGCACTGACTTGGTTTCGTTAATTTTTATTTTCCATGTATTTGTCCTCTCTTGTATTTGATTTAGATGATTTTGCAAAGCGAAGGTAGCTATTGCTGGATCTGTGTTGGCTGAGAGGATCACGGTATCATCCGCAAATGTGCCCATTGTTGTGTTGGCATTGACTGGTAGGTCTGCTGTATACAGTAAATAAAGTAGTGGGCCTAAGACACTGCCTTGTGGTACACCTGATTTTATTGCAAAATTGTTAGATATACTATCATTGATTCTCGTTCTGAACTCTCTGCCATTTATATAGGATTTTAGTAAGTGGAAATAAGTGATGGGCAGATATTTTTTGATTTTGTACAGTAGTAACAAAGAAATAAAACTGGACTTTGCATGTGATATCTTAAATCTCTCATAAGAAGTACCCGTTTCGGCACTCCTCACTCCTACGAGCCGTGTAGCTCAGCTATGGGCTGGAACGCTGGTTTTCGGTACTTGGCGGGGGCACTGCCTCTGTCACTACGGCTATACAGGACCTCAAGTTCAGTTAGCCTCATATAAATTGGTATCGTGCGTTATTTTCCTTGGGGAAGTGGGGAGTAAATTGACCGGAAGGCGAACCTTGTCACTTCTATTCATTCAGTTCCGAGGTTGAAATTTTGTGTGGAGCTTTACCTCCACACTCCCATTCTTTTTAGTGGCGTGAAGTTTAAACATGGAAAGAAGTTTGCCTTATAAGCCTTATCTGAGCTTCAGTAAACGTTGAAAAATCATATCTGTTCAAAACTTTATTAGTGTACATAAATTTCCTGTTATTACGTAATTACGTTTTTAGGTAATTGTTAATATTTTTGGAAACTAAGTGGCAGGCGTTATACGAATGTCCTCCTATCCAACCTCACCCATTCATTGAACTGTTTCACTGAAGGCACGAACGAGGACTGTAGATTGCACGCTGAGAATTGAAATTGCCTCTGTAACGGAGCTGCATAACTTTCAGTGTAGGAGTGGTTCAGACTGGACATCACAAGTAGAGCACAGGGGACAAAGAGAAACTATCAAAGCGAAGTTCAGGAAACACAAGCATGAATTAAGAGCATCCAGAATTCAGTGGAAAATTTTGTTATGTTTCCTTTAAATAAAAACGAAATTTGCTTATGAACAAAATTCCTCTACCTTATTCAGTCTTAAGACAAAGATTTGAAGGGTCCGGGATAGCGCAGTCGGTATAGCGACTGGTTTCGGGCTGGTCGGATTTCGAATCCGGTAGGGTCAAGAATTTTCACTTCTCCATGTCTGGGGTCCACCCAGCCTCCTCTACAAAGGGTACCGGGGGCTCTTTCCCTGGGATAAAGCGGCCGGTGCGTGAAGTTAACAACTCACTTCCACTTATTCCCGAGGTCAAGAAAATGTGGATCTATACATCCACTCCTCTATACGCTTTCATGGCGTAGTGCTTAGTTAGTTAAGCACAGGGACAACTTTACCTGTAAGACAAAGCATTGGTGATGATACAGTCGTGTAGCCGCAGGCGTCGCTGAATGTGCACACTGGAGCTCATCATTTGAATCTCCTTCGAAACAGATGTTCACTTACACTTCTGTGTGAGTAAATGATCTGCTATGGGCTGATATGGAGTAGATAAATATTTTATGCTGAATCAAAACTGACCAGATTACCTAACCGCGAGAGCTGAAGAGGCGTTCTCTTGTTCAATGTTCACTATAATGACCACTTCAACTAAGTAAGATCTAAAAGTTTGTTACGATAATACATTAATAAAATTATCGTGTTTTTGGACATTATCCATCGTCCTGTTTTTCACTTAAAACAACGTAAGTAAGATCTAAAAGTTTGTTACGATAATACATTAATAAAATTATCGTGTTTTTGGACATTATCCATCGTCCTGTTTTTCACTTAAAACAACGTGTCGGAAACTCGATTCTCTCTCCGTCCTCAGGTAAAATCCCACTCAGTTGGGCCCAGTCAATAGAGCGTGCTGATGCTGGTGTCCAGAGATATGCACCAGCTCTATCGATAGGGCCCAAGTGAGTAGGTTTTTACCTGAGGACGGAGACAGAATCGAGTTTCCGAAACGTTGTTTTAAGTGAAAAACAGGACGATGGATAATTTCCAAAAACACAACAAATATACCACTTCTTTTAATTAAAACTCATACAAATCTATCTAAAAATAAATTGACTCTTCCATTACACTTTTTAATTGCATTTTCCTTTGCTCTTTACACCACTTCGTCCTACGAAGATAAATTATTACTTACGTGTTAGAGTTATTGTAGCTCTTTTGATGTTGAATGAATACACTCACATTAACCTACATTTTTCTAAAAGCCTCAGTGCCTTCACAGCGCAAACTGACTCCTCTCATGCCGTCAGTTCCCATATAAAAAGAAATAAAAGGAGCAAAAAGCAATCAATAACCACAGCAGACTCGGAAAGAATGTAGAAGATAAATGAAAGATAAATTTCATTCACCCCTGATGCTAGGTTACAATTATTCTTGATCTCAGCAGTGCAAGGAATTCAGTCGTTACCTTCTCATTACCTTCATTGAGAAAGTTTTGGCACATTACCACTTGTAATTTGTATGCCATAGAAACCTCTATCAAATTTCCAGCATTTGCATTCATTTATAGCATTAAGAAGGTCAAGTGAGTGACAGTATATAAGCATGCCCTGTTTCTGTCTTACCGACTGAATGTTTCCTGAACTGTGGTATGAGCAGTCTCATAGGCTTGTGCTATAGCAATGAACGTGTCGGTAAGTACAGTACAAGCCTTTCATTTGATCTGTTGACGCTTTTCGAGAGTAGACCTAAGTGGAAACTGGTAATTTGATAAGGTACTTTCAGTACAAAAGTTGTGGAATGGATAGTAGACGAAAGAGCGTATAAGTTTTACTCACGTGAGCAGCCGTTGCATGTGCCTGACAAATCTTGTAATCGTCCAACCGTAACACCATGTGCAGAATTTGAGTTTATCACAGCGATGCTCATGAAGAGTTGTATCTTCTGGAGTACAACGCCGTGGTGTCCGTTGAATGTCAACGGTTTTCCCTCTGTTTGGCTTATAATTCAACCCTGAAGATGGATGAGACATGTTCCTCCGAAAAGTTGGTTGACTTTCAACGGACTAGACGTCACTACATCACAGAAGATAGAATTCTTCGCAACATTAATGGATCTATAATTTTATTCAACTCGACATGTTTGTGTCGCAGGAGCTTTGTGAAGACCGTACGTTACCCAGCTGCATAATTCTTGTAGGTTTCATGTCAGGAAAGAAGTGTTGTTGTAAAATGCCTGCTAGTTGCTTCCTTGTTTTTTTTAATATTCATCTACATTGAAAGTGGAATCAGTAGGTTCCTCTGAAACGTCAGTGAAGTTAAAGCGAATATCCTGGAAGACACCACCCTTTATATTGAAATACGAGTATAAGGAAACCTCATACCTTAGAACTATGTTACATACAGACGTGTAGTCTGTATAGCGACTGGCTACGGGCTGGACGTGAGGAGCCGGGATAGCGCAGTCGGTATAGCGACTGGCTACGGGCTGGACGTGAGGAGCCGGGATAGCGCAGTCAGTATAGCGACTGGCTACTGGCTGGACGTGAGGAGCCGGGATAGCGCAGTCAGTATAGCGACTGGCTACTAGCTGGACGATCTAGGGGTCAGAGTTTGAGTACCGGTAGGGTCAAGAATTTTCTTTTCTCAACATCTTCCAGGCGGGCTGTGGGGCCCACCCAGCCTCCTATCCAATGGGTACTTGGGGCTCTTTCCCCGAGGCTAAAGCGGCCGGGGTGTGAAACTGACCACTCACCTCCAACTCGTGTCGAGGTCAAGAAAACGATAATCTATATATCCACTCCGCCGATCACAGTGGGCGCTCGGTCTAAAGCATGAACTGCGTTTGCCCGCTCAAACACTGGGTCGTGGGTTCGAATCCCGCTTGAGATATGGATTGCTGTTTGCGTTTATTTTGTGTTTGTGCTGTGCTTTGTGTAGCGAGCGGCCTTGCGGCGGGCTGATCCTCCATCCAAGGCGTCATACCGACTATGTAAAAGATCAGGAAACTGAAAAAGCGGCCAAGGTTCAACAAATGGCTGCAGAACCATAGATAGACACATGCACTCTCCGTACGTCTTCATGGTGTAGTGATTAATTAGTTTAGCACAGGGACAACTTTACCGTATATACTGGTACTAGTTACAGTGTAGTAGTGCGGTTTCACAGCTTGCTCGTTTAAATATAATAAGTGATCGAATTCTTAGCTACAATCAATAAAATTTAAAGGGGAATTAGGAAGATGAATTTTTAGTAGAACGAGAGAGAGAGAGAGAAATGTGTACAACATTCATGACACTGATTTCGAATCCAGTTTTCCAGCTGCGACTAGCGGTTTCAGTAAAAAGTCAATTTAACTGTAGGCATATCTAAGTAGAAAGTCGTACAGTGTACATACAATACAACGAAGACTGCATTGGACAAACAGTGTTATTAATATAATTATTTTTTCTCTGAGTTAAAATGATTGTCTGCTACTCACATGCAAAGGTGAGTTCAGGAAAATAGCTCACCAACTTAATTTAACAAGGTAGCTAACCATGAAATGGCTAAACAAGCTTGAGAGAAAATTCAATTAGAAAAGGAAGTCTGAAAATTTAAAATGTAGCAGCGTATAGTCGGTTGTCGTTCATGTAACGACACTGTGTGAACGGGGGGCTGGAAGTGAGAGTAGTTATTTGAATGCAATGGGAGAACAGTTTTAACCTGTCTTCTAGACACTGAGCTGTAAAGACAGATGGAGGCTTCAGTTAGTAGAGCTTTTCTTGATGTGGGAATCGTTCTGTTTATAAACTGGAAATTCTGTGCATTACATAGAGAACTGCATTTTTCCTGTGGCGCTACAGCCCCAATTTGAGCCTAGGCCTACCTCCATGAAACTCTCCGTTTACCTTCGGTTTACTAGATCTTAAACACTCGGTAGGACTCCTTGGGCGGGTGATCAGCTCGTCGCAAGGCCTCTACATGTACACAAACACAGAAAAACGCACATACACAAACACTAAACATCCATGCCCTGAGTAGGATTCGAACCCACGATCCCGGCTTCCGAGCGAGCGAAGACAGTGCATGACTTAGACCGCTCGGCTACCGTGACCGGCAGAAAACTGCATTAGCGTTTCGAAATGTTGGCAGACATTTTCATATATGCGATTATATTCATACATAACCAGCATTCACAAATATAGGCACATACACTCACACATACATGTATTACGTAGTCAACACGTGCGGTCTGCATGAGGGCGACGGGAGGTCCATACAGATTTTGGGGCGAAGACCGGATGAGAGACATCAATTTGAAAACCTCCGTATAGATGGAAGGGGGCAAGCCGTACCGTAGCTGGTTGATGCAATATGCTACAGGCCGGAACGCCGCGGGTTCGATTCCCGATGAGGTCATTGAATTTTTCTGTTGACATAATCCTTCCAACCCTGGAGTCGACTCATACTCTAAGAGAAATGATTAGTAGGAAGCTTCCTGGGGGTAAAGGACTTCCGGGGTGTAATGGTGACCAACTCACCGCCATCTGTCAGCCGATTGTCTAGGAAATGCGGGAGCCTCGACGTCTCACAGCCCTATGGGCCTCCACAGCCTGTTACAGGGATAGCGTTACCTTTTTTATGCATACACGGGAGAATAATGATAACATTGATTTGAGTTGTTAGGACGTTAGGGATTGGGCTGATTTAGTAGGCTCGGGATAGGCTGCAGGGCCACGATTTTTTGACAGGATAATGAAGAGGCAGGGAATTTCGTGACCAGCTGGACGATTAGCAGCTTCTCAAGAAAGACGTTGCTGCATGAAGTTAGTTCCAGGAGCCTATATGACACACACATGCATTTCTCAATAGCGGGCATTTGGCGTGTAGTGCAGAGGTGTGTTACCGAGTTTTGGTGAAGACATCAGTTTATTCTTTCTGTCGCAGCTGGTGTGGCGCTCCGTGATGGCCCTCGTGGCTTTGGTGGCGCTCTGCTGCTGTCACCTGCACAATACAGACAAGTAAGACTGCCACTTTTCTCATTCTACAAGATTTGAGGGCTTTGCAAACTCGCAGAACTAACGAAGGTGCATACTTCCGCCTCTCTCTACAATACGCTAAGTGGTTGCTTGTGCCTTTGTATAAATACAACATATTGCATTATACACTGACAAGTTTCACTGGCTGAACCAGCGATGTTCATCATCATCATCATCATCATCATGAATCGCCCCTTCCCCGTCTTCTCTCAAATTACTTATTATTTAGAGCCGTGAAGCGGGAGCAGCAGCCCGTCGTCGCTGGCTCTACTGCTGTGTTTACAAGCTCCCCAAGATATTCGTCGGGTATCCAAGCTTTCAGATAACAATAACAAAGTTTAATAACAAAATAACAGAATTACACAAAAAATACAAACAATACATAATCATGGCAGAACAGGGGTACAACATCCCAAACTCATGAGTGTAGAGCAATCACTCGTCGCCAACAGTCGCAACCAAGAATAAACTAACTAGCCCCACTTTCACTAACTACGTTTAGGCGTTAAACAGTTTGCCCCAGAGGAACACAAATTATAATAATAATAATAATAATAATAATAATAATAATAATAATAATAATAATAATAATAATAATAAAAAAAATGAGTAAATAAATATGCGCATCGCAACCGCGCTCAATCATCATAATAGTCATCATCAGAACTCTTTAAACTGTTTTGGTTAAAGTGTTTTGAAAATTCCCCTCCGTATTTTTGTCGACCTTTTCTTAGCATCTTCTAAATTTCACTTCTTTTGGCTTGTTTTGAACTTCATCCATCGACTGGTACGTAAAATATGAATGACCACAACGTTTCGGAGATTGGATCTGTCTCCGTCCTCAGGTGGGTAGGGCAGGATAAACCTACTCAGTTGGGCCGGTTAGAAAGAGCTAGTCTCAGTCACTGGACCAATTCTAAATTTCAGTTCATTTCGACAGGGTAGTTTAGGATTAGGTTTTCAGGTCTTAACTCCAGACGTTCTAGCAGTTTCTTTTGTTACTCTGTCTAGTAATAAGATATACAAAAGTTATAAGCGTATAAGGTATGCAGTCTACACAACAATGTTCTGTATTTAAAAACAAAGAAGACAATACTGTAATAATATCTGCTTTATTATGTTTTTACAGACGTAACATGTTTCGACCCTTATACCGGGTCATCATCAGGCGTACAATGCTCCAGTATGAGCTGACAAATTGCAATTATCATCTGATTCTTCAAATAAGGATCCAGATTGTGTATTAAAATTATTGAAATGTGTAAATACATGTATTAAGTTTTGGTCAAATTTTCAAAACCGAAAATCCTTAGATAATAACATTTAAAATTAAAGATAAAGCTTAAAATTAGAAACTAAAGATTAAGACATGAAAGTTAAAATTCTGTTTTTGTGGTAGGCCTCTGCAACCGCTACGTGTTGGCCTTATTCTAGAAGCGACTCTAGCGTGGGGCGTCGGCGTATCGGAATGTTTTCACATGTGACAGGTCGTGCAGTCATGTCTTAGTAATGTCTTATGGAGCTATGCTCATTGTGATGTATGTTAGGTTATCCTTATGAGCGGTGTGTACGGGCTGCTCCCTGCGTTGGTGCTGTCGCTATGTTGTGGCTGTCGCTATGTTGTGGCTGCAGAACACTGCTGTGTGCACGGCATACCTTATATACTTTTGTACATCTTGTTTATAACACACAACAGGATGCACACGATTAACATTGTCTAATGTTACGTTGATATTTGCTATTGCCAGCTGCATATCGCTAATCAACCTTAGGTTTACGGTACCAGGAATGACAAAGCTAATGCTATTCTTTACTCATGTTTCGACTTAATTTATGCTAGTAGGCTGTCTCTAGCAAATTAACATTTGGTGATTGGTTAGTCTCGTTTAACTTCCAGCCAATGATCATATAATTATTTTCCAGAAACCAAGTAACAGTTAGTCCCAAAAAATAATGATGGACTATGGGCCATATGCACCCCAGTAGCCGAAGTAAATTTTCATGGAGAAAAATATAGTGCAATACACGCATTAATTCTATGGACTGTGTTTGTTTTACATATGCTTGTTCTGTAGCAAACCACGTGACGATTTCGTGCTGAGCAATATTTTTGTGGATTTGATTATTTCAGTGTGATCAACATACCTGTGGGCGATCCACATGGGCCGCATGGCGTATGGAGGACACGTACTGTGTGGAAGGCAAGATGGCTCAAGGAATGGAGACAAGAGAAAGTATGGAAGCCCTTGTGGAAGAAAGTGTGGGGGCCAGTGGAAATAAAAGAGTGGGTTCCAATTCCGAAACCTCCCCCTGGGTGGGAGTCCGAACATGAGTGACACGAGATAAATGAAAATACAGAATGTTTATGAGTGCGTGTTCATACTCCTATCGGAGCAAAACTCACCCAACCAGAAGAAAATGTTTTTAAACTTATCTCGTCATGTTTCTAATCAAGTGACTTTAAATGCGACTCACCCGGCAGACGGTCGTGGTACCATACCAAGAAGGGAAGAAGTGAGATCGGGGTAAAGCTTCAAGTGTTCCAGGTCCAGACGCCCCAAACTGGGCTCATTATATTCACGCCGTAAGAATTTATGCAGGCCGCATGATCCCATTGGATCACCACCAACAAAATGAGAACCCAAGGAAAGAGGGCGAGGCTAACAGTGACAGAAGATGGGAAGAGAGGGAGTACCTATGTTCATTATTTCGGTGACTTGAGTGCAGTCAGCTCTGTCCCGTTGGACACAAGGTTGTGTGGTTCTCAGATACAGCTTCCGTCGCGAACTGGATCTTGGCCATCCAGTTCTTAGCCATTCGTTTTGTTGACTGAAATATCTCCGTTCTCTATCTTCTGTGGCAAAGAGGCCCCATGTGTGAGCAGGCTACACTTTCTTGTAGTGCTGAGACCTGGAATGCGTTAAGCTTTACTTCCACTCCACCTATACGCTTTTATAGCATCATGCATGAGCACAGAGTCAGGGTTGCTTTTCCTTTGTCACCCTTTAAGTCTGTAGTTGAATTAGAGGACAGAGTTAAGCTGCAATATAGCTATTAGGGCTCCACTGTGTTAGAGACACCGCTTATGTAGCCGGAACACGATGGACGCCGAGTTGGAAGAGACCCCTTGTACTCGTAGCAGCTTAATTTTCCGCTACGTCCGTGGATGTAGAGCTCACCTGCGCAATGTTTATCCTTACCTCCTTCCTCTCCGTGGGTGCTGGGAAGGCTGAAGAATTTGTATGGGCCCCAGTAGTCACCTGGCGGTGCTCGCTACAAATTTTTAGGATGCCTGCTGATAAGGACATGTAGCGGGATGACTAGCTGAGACTTGAGTCTCTGGTAGAACAGGAGACCAGTCCCTGGGTCCTAACGGACCTTACTGTAGTAAGGCAGGAAGAACACTGATGCTATACACAAGTGCACACAAGACCACAGTTGACGCTTAAATATTATTTATTAAAGACTGAATTGGCACGTGTACTGATTAGTCTGCTAATAATCCTTTTATATATTGTAGTTACTTTTTAATTATTTGTCAGTAGCACCCCACTCTGTTAAGTTAAGTAAATCGTACTGATCAAAGAATGCTGAAGTTTCTATAATTTAGAATTTAGTCAGACCGACGCATATTCGCGTCCGTACGAGCCAAAAGTTAAAACAAGAGTCCCCTTGGAGAAGTCCTCTCTGAAGCAGTGAGCTTCTCAAAGTCTCCGCTTCCAATAAAAGTTACATGCCTTTGAATTTGGTAAGCGAGTTTAGTCCTCAGAACACAAAGGGCACATTTGACATTTACCTGATGTATAATAAGCTTAGCGTGGGTATCGGGCCAACCTTCTTTTGGTTTACTGCTTGCGTCAGCTGTCAAATATCAAGTTGTCACTACAACAATTTGATTCTAGGAAAAACTGGAGGTGACTCCTTCGCGTTCTGAATACAAGAACGTCACTATCCCCTTAATCCAAAGTTACGACGTATAGCTTGCAATTTAGTACTCTTAATCACCTTTCATTATACTGCGACTGATTTTTTTTCGCCCTTGGCACTACAGCCCCAGTGGGCCTAGGCCTACCTCCATGAACTCTCCGTTCACTTCGGTTTTTCTCGAGCTTACACATTCGGTAGGACTCCTTGGGCGGGTGATCAGCTCGTCACAAGGCCTCTACCTGTACACAAACACAGAAAAACGCACACACACAAACTAAACATCCACGATCCCGGTTTCTAAGCGAGCGAAGACAGTACATGCCTTAGACCGCTCGGCTACCGTGACCGGCCATAATGAACGCTTACAATAGATAAATAAGCATCTGTAGTTCAGATCGAAATAACTCATTTCCTACGGAACTCTATTAAAGGTTGTGGTTATGTACTAATTTGAACTCCAGTTCAGAGTTACTGTATTTGGGAACGACATTGACAGTAAAGACTACATCCACGTACTTCCAGATTACAGGCTATACGGTTACAGAGTTTCGTGCTGTTTACCGTCCGCCTAAAGCGAATGCCAGCGCAGCTTACACTTCCAAACCGGCTACAGTTCTCTCTTTCCTTGTCTTCAGCTGCTCGTCTCTGATTAACTTCTCAGGTCATCCACTGAGGAGCAGAAATGGCTTATCAGAATTAGATAGTCGCTCCACAGCAGTAAAAAAGCCTGGAGAAATGACCAATAGAAATGAAAAATTAACTATTATAATAGAAGCTCATAAATTCTTCGCTCCATATGTGGCTGTTATGACGCCTCGAGGCTCTGGAAGTACTAGATTCCGCAGACTGCAACCACTCGCGTCTTCACCCAACGTTGCGTCTCCATGCAGCTCAAACAACTTGGTTAAATAGCCGACGACTTAGGAATGCTAGTGACTTTCACAAGGGGCCACGCGGTAACGTAGTTAGTTGAGGCACTATGCTACAAGCCGGAAGTTCACGGGTTCGAGTCCAGATGAGGTGCAGTTTTTCAATTAGCCTAATCCTTCCAGCCGCACTGTGACCCTGGGGTCGACTCAACCTGTAGCAGAAATGAGTACCAGGAGTCTTCCGGGGGGGGGGGAGGCTAAAGGGCGGCCGGCGCATAAGGCTGAGAACCTGACCGCTATCTGTGAGCCGATGGTCTGGAGAAAATGTGGAAGCCTCGACCTCTCAGATAGCTTTATCGTTTTACCTTTAGTTACTTTTCCACACTTCTTTCCCGCTTTCCCTAATCTCATTTACACTTCACGAGTCGTATGAAAACCACAGAGAAGTGGAGAGTATTTTCTAATGTCAATACCGCCAAGCCGAAGTTTACAAATTAGTTCTATTGTTCTCCGTGCGAGGATGAAATAAACACAAACTAAATTCTTCAACCCCGAAGAAGTAGGAAGGAGGTTCATCCGGAAACCTGATTACGACTCACCTATCAGACTGTACGGTGCTGTAACCCAGAAGGCCGCAATCTACAGATAGCATACATCATCCATTTTGGAAGCAGGACTAAAGAATTAAGGCTGACTCCAAATTTATTGTCAGGCTATGTAGAAGAGCACTCTCACGAGGCCTGGTGTTTTACTCCTCAGTCATTCCAAAAGACAGAATTTTATGTTCATTTGCATGAGAGTTTTATCCCCCTTCCATATACAGATGTTCTTTGTGTGCTTCAGCTGCTCTGCATATATGGAAAAAATAACCGTTCAAAAAGTTGTAAATTAAATGAAAGCGCACTGTCTTGTTACCGCCCGTTGGTTCTCATATTGCCTTGTCATGCATACTGAACGCACTCGAATCAGAGTGCTGCTGTTGTCCCGCGTCATCTATTGGGAAAAAAGTAAAGAGCGGTAAAGAGTGCGTGGTGGTTAGCGATAGGGTTGGCACAAAGGGAGAATTACTCTAATCAGAAAAATCAGGTCTTGTAAGAAATGCCTAAGTACCACAAGGTATTCGTGTGCAGTGTATGTGATTGATTTTACTTATATTCAATAATAAACACAGTAACATTTCGACTCCCTTTATTTTAAGTGTATCAGAAGGAACGTGTGCTGATAAAATATCTCGTTTCCTTATATGTACCTGCCATCTTTTGTCAGTTTCTGTTACTACGATTCGCATAGGTCGTGTCGACAGGAAAGAAAAAATCTGATGTATTCCGCTTAAGAGAATGGCACGAAGGCCGGTCGTGATATATTGTGTTTAGTTCGAATACTTTGGAAGTGTGATATATGTACAACGAACGTACAGACAGGCTGGACAGGATAAAACTACCTTAACGAATTCCTCGGTTATTGAAGAAGCTTGAGCAACTGGTGAGTATAGACGTACTCCTAAAAACTTTTCTTTGCAACCTGAGGAAAAATCCTGTGTGTTTCTCCATGTTCCTCTATATGTTAAACTAACTTCCTTATTTTACAAATAAGTCCAGTGTGACATATAATGCCTTCACCACTTCAGCACTTAGTTACCTAACATGTTTCGATTCTTAATGACTCATCATCGGAGGTATACCACTACGATCAGGAACCCACCAATACGTAAATGTTTTCATAAGACTATATACACTTAAAACATTTATGATGCTCACTATATGTTTTGTTTGTTTGTTTCTTGGCACTACAGCCCCAGTGGGCCTAGGCCTACCTCCATGAACTTCTCCGTTCACTTCGGTTTTTCTAGATCTTAGACATAAGGTAGGACTCCTTGGGCGGGTGATCAGCTCGTCGCAAGGCCTCTACCACTCACTTAGTTGTTAATTTTCCACTGTCGGCATAGATGTTTGACGTAAACTTTTATAATAAGAACATTCTTATGCAACACTGAAAAACGTAAGTAGTTAAATGGGTAAAGTAACTCTGCCCCTGTGTTCGTCTCTGGGTATCTTACAATAATAAAGGAACCAATACTTAATTATTTACTTCATGTATTTGTCTCACCTTTTTTACTGCTCAGACATGTGTTTTTTTTTCTTGGCACTGTAGCCCCAATGGGCCTAGGCCTACCTCCATGAACTTCTCCGTTCACTTCGGTGTTTCTAAATCTTACACATTTAGTAGGACTCCTTGGGCGGGTGATCAGCTCGTCGGAAGGCGTCTACCTGTACACAAATACAGAAGAACGCACACACACAAACTAAACATCCATGCCCTGAGTGGGATTCGAACCCACGATCCCGGTTTGCAAGCGAGCGAAGACAGTACATGCCTTAGACCGCTAGGCTACCGTGACTGGCCAGACATGTATTACTGATATTAAAATATTTATATAATGCTTTACTCTTTCGAAAATCATCGGTCCTTATTTCCCACACAGCGGTTGAGTGCCTGTCTTCCAGAAGTGTCATTTATTCTGTCGCTTGTGGCACTGAGGAAGTAGCGAGCCATATCAGAAGTTAAACTGACTATAATTAATAAGTCATAACAATCTCTCTTAAATTCGTTCTTGTGGCCGCTCCATAACTCAAGCGGTTAGTCGCTGGCTTCCCACACCGGCGGCCCGGGTTCGATCCCGGGTCTGGTCAAGTGGGATTTGTGGAGGACAAAGTGGCGTTGGGGCAGGTTTTCTCCGAGTACTTAGGTTTCCCCTGCCAATCTTCATTCCACCAATTGCTCCACAATCACCCTCACCTATCATCCGGGACTGGTACAATAGACAGTTAGTGGCCGCAGTACAAGGGACTTAGTCCCACCTCACTAGCATTAAAAAAAAAACGTTTTTTTTGTGATTAGCTTGTGTCTGTCCCGTGTCCTGAGCGGAGGAGAGAGGCAGAACAAGACGCCAGAAAATACTGTTCCACATTTTTCTGCTAATCAGCATATTTGAACTGAAATATTTTTTTGACACCGGAGTAAAATACGTTACTGCATTTTTGAACCCCCTTAAAATTTCAATGAACTCTTCTTCACAATAGACTTTCTATTGAAATGTGGTATAACTTGATGCTATGTATCTATCTCATTAATTAATACAAGAAGGGATTAAGCGAGTAAACTGGTTTACGTGTATGAAACGATGTTTATGAGGAGAGCGAGGGAGAGAGAGCGAGAGAACAAAAAGAATTGCCAGATTTTTGTTTAACTCAGAATGCTGTATAGCAAGTAACTGCTGTCGCACCTCGACTCTCTGAGCAACTGTTTGTGGTTTGTCACGGTTGCTCTTCTTGAGGCAACCATTTCACAACCCACAGAATACAGCAAAATTTTTCCAGGTCTTTTGCACAGCGACTAGGGCTTGCTCATTTGTGCTTGGAACATTTGTGGATTTTGGATTACCGATTGATTCTTATGTTATTGTATGACTCTGCTTTGACTGCAGGGGTTTCAAAGTGTCTGGATGACAATTATGAAGAGTTGAGGAAATGAAAGGAGACCTTCCTGGCCTTCTTAAAGGTCATGACATTATATTAGCCTTACGAGACTGAGGAAAACCACGAAATCCATCAATCTGGCGAACCGGAATCCTACTACTTTCACCAAGGTTTTCATCAGTTGGTCCTTTCGTTCACACTGTTGCGCACTGTTAGTGTCAGTACATAACTTCACAGGGAACTGCATATGCGGGTTTGCGTAAAGTTGAGCTTATTTGAACACGCTTATGAACTCTCTACGCATGTAAATGTTAGGATAAACTATCACAATGAGCTCTGATCGGTTCATTCCAGATTCTTATATAGTCACCATTTATCTTATTGATCGCTGTAATCCTGTCATTTTGGAACAGCCTCATATAACGATCATAACACCAACATTTTCTCCCCATTTATCACGATCGATGTAAACGTCTCAGATTGGAACTATGCAACGACAGACAGATAAGCAAATACACCAGAGTCGTTTCTAGGCAACGGCTCGGTAAACACTTTCCCACGACAATGTATACCCATGAGACAACAGAGGTACTGTTAGGAACGGTGTTTTCTACTAGGTTCGTGTCTAGGGGTTATAAGGAAGACAACTGAGGCAACCAAGTGAGTTCTGTACACGAATTTCTGAGGAAAAGTTCAATTTGAGGGGAGCCGCAATTCAGTGAGGACTTGAGCTCGCGAAGCTTAAGAATCTCCACTGTTAGAAGCCATTATCAGGGAACTGCTGGTGAAGATCAAGCAGGCTTGACAAACTTAGCGCGTGCTGTGGTGATTTGTGAATTGTGGAGACAGCGGCGGAGCTGTAATTGCTTGTAATTCCGAGTCGTGTATGTAAGTGGTTAATAAATCCAATATCCCAGCCAAAACCCCGTCGAGAGGCACTTTAAAAAAGAAGACAATATTGTAATTAATCACCAAACCAAAATTTTCTTCCCACTCGAAGTTGTTTACTGCTGAGCTCATGGCCGAATTCCTTGCGATCCTCTGTTCAGACGTGTTCATTCGCAGCTTCGCTCGAGGCCTCGGCCGGGCGTTTGAGTCCACTGTCATTGCTAGTCAGCATGCCTACGCAGCAAAGCTCTAGAAAGTCTAGCAGTCTGCAGGAGAAAGTTGTTTCCTCTCAGGAACACAGAGCCAGTGCCTTTGATCACTCTTAATTTATGGTTCATTGAGGCCACCGTTGCGTGTGTACTTAATTCATTGTCTTAATACGAGGAGCAATGTAAAAATTATGGACGTTGAGCCGCTCCATTTTAGGTACAAGAATTTTACGTTTACTCTAAAGGATTTTTATTTTCTACTGAACAGCCACATGAGCTCCTTCCAGAGCCCCGAGGTCTGGAAGAAAATATTATTCATCGTGATGATGAAAACATAAAATCTGATTAGCTGTATGCACAGGATATTTTAGAGCTTTTATGAAACTTTGAGTTAGGTCATCTTGATTAAGTACGAGATGTTAGAGTAGCCTCAATGGTGTTCATATTTAGGATAACAGTGGGGATAGCGACGGGCTGCGGGCTGGATGGCCCGGATTCACTGCCAGGCGATGCAAAAATGTTCTCTACTCTGCAACGTCCAGACCGCTCTAGGGCCCACAAAGCCTCCTATCCAATGGTTACTGGAGCTATAACCCCGGGGGTTAAGCGGCAGGTGTGTGAGCTGACCATCACATGCATCTAGTACCGAGGTTAAGAATAATGCAAATATCCCTCGACTCTTCCCCGTATATCTTCACGGCGAAGGGCTTAACTAAGTACAGGGGCAACTTTACCTTATATTTATCTAAGATTTGTTTTAATATTACTCTCTAAATTTTAAGTGTTCATTTCCTAATTCTTATGACCACAGATGTTTTTGTGGATTTTTTCATTTCTCCCATTGATGCTACATGGAACACCATTCTCCATTCTTAATTGGTTGAAACTAATAGTATCATGAAACGATCGTGAAAATATTTTACCCATCCTTTCGTTGATACATCTCAAGGTAATGAAAGAAAATTACATTATGTTATGTTAGGAAAAATAGTGGGAAGAGGAATAGTGGAAGAGGACTACTGAAACCAATTCAGGTTCAAGGAATATTATTTTTCTGAAGCGCGAAAAGTTGCTCCCGAGTTGACCAAAAGACAAAACCTCTCAATAATGAAGGGTTTCATTTTCTTTCTGTACGAAAGAGAAGCAGATTTCAGGTATAAATGGAAACTTACAAAACATTGAACAATTCTTCTTATTGCTCGTCCAGATTGAAGCTGTGTTCCTGTGAAGATTGAGCAGGGAATAAACTTCGGAAATGGCACCTAACATCCAGTTTTGAATTTTTTTTACGTTCGAATATTCTACGAAGAAATCTGAAGATCAGGATAATCTAAAATATGTTGCTTTCAAATTGTGGTCTTCTGGTCTGTGACACCGTATAGTGTTGTAGACAGAAACCAACAGTTCACAGGTCTGGGTCTGTCAATGAAATTAAGGCGAAATTTTTAAAATGAGACAGAGCCATTTGTATCCATCCATAGAGCGAAATATTGGCACTCTGGATCCATTTTAATCCGAAATCCATGTAATCCGAACTGATGTACTGCTACTGCTACTGCTGCTGCTGCTGCTACTACTACTACTACTACTGCTGCTACTATTACCTACTACTACTACTACTACTACTACTACTACTACTACTACTGCTACTATTACCACTACCACCACACACCCACACACACACACACACACACACACAAACACACCTGAACTTTCGAAAATTACAGATTTATGTACTACGCCATGAAGGCGTATGGGGGAGTGGATGTATAGATCCATATTTTCTTGAACTCGGCACTAGCTGGAGGTGAGTGGTCAGCTTCACGTCCCGGTCTCTTTACCCCCGGGGAAAAGCCCCCAGTACCCATTGGATAAGAGGTTGAGTGGGCTCCGAAACAGGTCTGGACGACGTGGAGAAGAGAAAATTCTTGACCCTACCGGGAATCGAAATCAGTCCCCTCGGTCGTCCAGTCAGTAGCCAGTCGCTATATCCTGGCTCCACTTACACGTAGTAAAAATGAATTATTGTGAAACACGATATTATCTGTTAGAGGACCTGCCTCTCTAAGATGCGGAAGATTTAACGCGGTTACCGCTTGCCCCGTGCTCCTCGTGTACTCGTTGTCGAAAGTCCATGCGTTCCGGTAGTTGTTTATTGAATGCACCTGTGAATTTTTGAATGAATAATTTTGCTAACAAAATATACATTTTTGTTTAAAACTCTGTAATACGAACGGTTTGATAGTCCTCTTAACCAAGTGGTTTCAATTATTGATGTCACCTTGTATTAGGCCAACAAAGAAAATCTCTACTCTTTACTATCTTCTTACCTGACGCCATAGCACAAGGTTGGTTTTCCTGCTCCGCATTTAGGAAATGCGGTTTTCATTCTCGATTCGGAGACTGGATGTCATAAAGTTCTTTCGAATCCTCTGTGTTTCTCCGGACAGATGTTGCGACGGTAGGCTACAAGCGCTTCCTTTCGCACATTTTCTATTTCATGATTCAGAATCATCCCAACCACTTTTTTCTGCATTTGAAAATATCCGTTACAAAGCCACCGGTTGTTCAGTTGTTTTTACTGCAACTTTCTCATGTTGGTGCAGGAAGCCAGCGGGACCAGAAACTTAACACTTTGCAGTTGTACTCCGGATTTAGCCTATTTGAAACTTGACCGGGATAGCGACCTCTAATCAAGGAGAAAGTGGTGCAACACATGTACGAAATGCTTACAAATTTTTAGTCTAAAACCTAATGAGAAGAGAGCATTTCAGAGATCTAACCTTAGACAAAATAATATTACAAGAAGTTACTGGAAGAACTGACAGCCTACTTTGATTGGATTCCAAGAATCCAATAAGTTTTTTTGCTGCGGGAACGTGTTTAGCGAAAAACCGAGCCATTGACTACAAACGATGCAGGGGGAAAAAATATACCGACGCACAGGCTTTCCTTTGATACCACACGGACCGCACAGAAATCTACGCGTCCAAAAATTAGTCTGTTGTTGCTTGTGTATTCATTACCGCGGGAACGTGTTTACCGAGCTGTTGCCTAGTAACAATAACATACACACAGACAGGCCTATTCTGGCTCAATAATTTCGGCTTTCAGGCATTATGGGGGATACACAGACAATAAGGTAATATCACAAACTTTCTTTTTGTTTTTTGTTTTAATCAGGAAAGTAGGCTAAAATGAATGTTAAAGAACTGTAGCATGGGGACGTGAACTCTTTTCAGCCAAACATGAATAAAGACCAGTAACGGCCTTTTGTGAACACGGTGCTGAGCCATAGGATTATATAAAAGACGGGAAATTCCTTCACCAGGTGGCAGACTGCTCCCTCTGAAGAAGCATTCTGACTGAATCAAGTGAGTACATTAAACAAGGCATGCTTAGCCATGCACCCCAAAGCCGTGTGTGTCATAAATAAAACTCCTAAAAACCATTGTACATTTGCCACATAACAAACTAGTGGATAAGACAGTTTCTGTATTATACAAACCGGATTAGAAAGTTAAACCATCTCCCAGTGCTGACTAATAACATAAAAATTCTGGGTGAAAAAAAATAATGCGGGAAAGTTGTGGAGATTTCGTTGTGTGTACTGTGATGTACAGCCTAACATCAGAAAACAGAGACTTTGTTGTAGTTAGATCTGCTCCAAACAGATGGCACCAACAGTCTGTCTCCCGTGAGTATTCAGACTGGAGAAACTACTTTATATAGTATATCTTCCTGCCTTGACTTTCACCCTCAAACTTGGGTATCGTCGACTTCATATGGTGCAAATATTTATAGGTTCCCTCATTTTACTTTCTAATACATGTCACATGTATATGAGAAAGTATTGTGATCACGCAAATGTCAATACCGGGATTTAACGGTTTTCAGTCATCCCCTCCTGCTCACCGATTACCAAAAAAAAAAAAGTGGTTTTTGCTATATCGTCTGTATGTCTGTCTGTCGATTTGTCTCATTCTCTGTATATTTATGTGTATATGAGTATCAGTGTAACTATCATGTCTCCTTATCTGTTCGTCTGGCTACGCATATACATCACAGCATCCGTCCATCTGTCCGTCATGATCTATATTCTTGAAACAATGAATGATGACGGTGGAAAAGTGTAGAGAGACAAGTCTTTTTTAGAAAATAAAATTGAAAGGTATTGTTAATTTGTCTGTTACATGAATGGGTTCGAACCCGAGTCAGTTTGTTTCTCCACGAGGAAAGCAGTGGAACTGTGACTGAAATGAGTGCTGTCATAATCACTGAGCAGCCATTTCGCTGCATATTAACATAATAGAAGTTTTCAGTTCCCATAAAATGCACGGCGGTATGACCGTTGAACGTGGAACTGCATTGCTTGACGTCCACATGCAAGCATCTGGAGCGATTCGTCTTCTTTCGCGAAGATGAAGGAGTGAGATGGTGAATGATTATGGACAGATGCTGGAATGGCATTGCGGACATAAATTCATGCTGTCATTCTCCGTAGGGATTTTTTTTTCTTCGCTTGTTGGGGGGTGGAGTCCAACTGTGTCCACTCGGCACGGCGGCCACTGATTGGCCTATTGTAGCCTGCCCCGGGTGATTATGATGATGGAGAATATGGTGGAATGAAGATTGGCAGGAGAAACCGAAGTACTTGGAGAAAACCTGCCCCAGCGCCACTTTGTCCACCACAAATCCCACTTCATCAGACCCGGGATAGAACCCGGGCCGCCGCGGTGTGAAGCCAGCGACTAACCGCTTGAGCTATGGCGCGGCCTTCCGTAGGGAGACCAAAAGAAACAAAGGCTAACTGGTATGAAAGAATACGTAAGCTTCATATGAGTAACTATGATAGGAAATATTTTTGTTCATTAGATGATTACCTCCGGCCGTGTAATGTAGATATTTGTGCACGAGCACCCTATAAGGGACAGCAAGGAACTACGGCCATATGTACCATTGACGGGCGATTATGAGTATTCAGATATGCTGACGGCTGGGATTCCGGAGAAGTCGATGTGCCTTCTTGACATGGAGGAAGCATCAAGTGACTTCTGTTTACCTTGAGTTTCTTTTCTTCGTTTCGCAATGCGCGGTGTCACTGGAAATGCGCTCACGGCGTGACGTATTCACAGTGCAGCAAACGTTTACAACACATACCGGAGAAAGACCATTAGTTAGATGTGTCAAAGCAAGATTTAATCACAATATATTTTTTTTTAATTTAAGCGTTATTGTACATAGACTTAAAAAGAGAAGTATCCCTGTCATGAAGCTTGTATTATGCATTCAAAAGAAATACTCCACTGTCAATTAAATGACATGAAAATACGTGTACATACGATTAAATCATTCACGTAGGTACTTTTAAGTGAAATAAAAATGTCACGCAACTATTTTAAGTGGTTCATATTATAAAATATATTTATCTAATTGTATTTTGCAGAAATACTGCATCACTTTATAATGTGATGAAAATTATCTCATGTTTCGAAGAAGATTCCGCTTAAATCCCACACAAGTGTCTCAAAACAGTGCCGAATGTAACTGTAAATATCTGAAATATCTTGTGACTAAGATATTAAAATGTTTTCATGGTAGTGCCTGTACAGAAGAACATATATTCAGATTGACGGATATTCCTGAGCAAGCGGAAGAACATTGGCAACGACAACTCCGTGCTCTGGAGGCCTAAGCCGAGCGAGCCAAACTGACAATTTGTAGCAGGCCAAATCGTGGGCTCGAATTTAACGCTCAGCTAGATTGTCAGAAACGCCTCCTTTTCTGATTTTATATTCTCATGGAAATGAAGATCTCCCACCGATGGAAATGTGGAAACAGTGGAATCTGAAAGGAAACTGAGGTGTCGGCTAAACCCCGAAGAGGTATCTATCAGCCAGTTTCAGAACAGACTATAATGGTACTTGTAAGCGATATATCTCGTTTATAGCGTGGAAGAAGTTAAATGAACCATCACCAACTTAAGAGATGCTGGAACGAATGTTTTCTCGAGTTGATGCGTGTTTAAATCACATTCAGCCGTAGAGAGATCAGCTACTTTCTGCTTGTCGCGAGCACATTTATCACTTGACGCTCTGGGGAATTTTACTGCCTTGTGCAGACAGGCTCCAAACCTAGTTTTCAATGAGTAGCGCAGAATAGAGATACTGAAAGCGTGAAAATAACGCTACAGAGTTTGACAAGGCGAGGAGCTACAACTTCACGTCCCCTTACGCGGTAACAGTCTGATGCTCAACACAGGCTTAGGTTTCAAGGGCCTTACCACTGTGTAGTCCATTGAAAGTCAACTGATGTTTCGGAGGAAAATTTCGCCTCCATCTGCAGGGTCGGCAAGAAAGACAAAGATGAAAGTAGCATGGAGCAGATAGCAAGATTTGTTTCGACCCCGAGTATGAAAGTCAGTTGACTTTCAATGAATTGTACGGCGTTATATCCAGGCAACCACATAAGAGAAACAAAGCAGTTTTACAGTGAGCAGCAGATCTCTTAATCACAAAAATCTGTCAAATGACGAGTGAACAGTAACCGAAGTTGCATACAGACTGCATAAAACCAAAACGCAAAGTCACACTTTCAGACTTAATTTTAATGTAGCATTACCTCTACTGATTCCACAGAAATTACCAATATCACCACCAGTGATGCAAATTTTCTTCATCTCCATGTCTGGTTTTCTTGGATTTCCTCCGTCACTTCAGGAAAATACTGGGATAATATCCTAAATTAAGTCACAGCAACATCTTTCCACACCTTTTCCAAGTCATTCGGCGCCATGTTTCTGAGATACTGATGTCCTCATTAAATGAACCAAGATATTCAGCTGTATACCCCCTTCAGTGTTTTATTGATCTCTACTGATAAACTTACACCACTGCAAAGCTTCTGTCATCAGAGAGCAAACGCAGAAGAAAATAGTACAAACTGTGCTGGCCTCGAGGTTCGGCGAGGCCACAAATTATCCTGTGTAAGATTTGAGGTTTTCACGGCGGTGACTATGAAGGATGCCGTCTTCTGGGATGAGGCGCCGTGTACATTTGTGCAAACCGACGTTTCAGAGGAACGTATCGCCTCTAGTAGTTAGTTATTGGAGAGGGTGCGTTTCCCCATGCACTTAGACCAGTATTGGTCCATTGTGCTTCCCTCTATGATATTCTACCAGTCTCTATACCCTACCGATACTGGTGCTTACCATCAGTCCCGACCAAGCCAGCGAGTTCGGCCTCTACTGGCTTAGCGGTATCTATAATGCTTCCCCCATCTATCAGAGGCGTTAGAGACTACTGTTGGGCGGGAAATGTCGTTGAATTTTGCTCAGTGACCTCCTTAGGAGATATGAGGTTCTTTTACGTGCCGTAAAGCTACGACACGTGACCCACGGCTTAAAGTCCCTCCCGGAGGACTTGTTCCCTGAATTTTTCCCCCCTTAAAAATTCCACGACCTCCGCCGGGTTTGAACCCGCGTACTACGAGTCATGAGGTGAGAACGTTACCTCTAGACTACGGAGGCCGCTACGTATCGCCTCTAACTTCAGGGCAGAAAAATTCGCGAGTTGGGTGTTTCCGACTGGTGGCTCAGTCTGCAGCCACCTGCTCCCGTTGGTTCCTCGCTCGCGGATTTTTCTACCCTGAAGATGGAGGCGATACGCCCCTCCGATACGTCGGTTCACACAAGAACTACATGGCGTCACATCCCAGAAGACGGCGTTCTTCATAAAGTATCCTAAATCATATTCCTCACTTCCTCCAGGCGGATAAAATCCAGAAACAGGCCACGATCGACTACTCTCTCCAGTTATTTCAAGCTGAACAGTAGTGCATGTCCCGTAACATCCGGTATAGTGTCTTTAGCTATTCAGGACAAAACAACAAACTTTCGCTGTCCCGTGATTCGAGGGTTATAATGAATTAAAGCAGCAGAGGCGCTTTAATCGTCGCAGCCACCGTGACTCCAGCTGCTTCCTTACTCTGCACTTCCGTTTTCATTATCTGAACGCCTCGTTCAAGTACGTGCATTTCCGTTGGCATCCTTACCACGGCTGCACCTGGCTTTACACACTCGCCCTCTCTCTTTCTCTGTGGTGTCACCTTGTTGCAGATCCAAGCAGCGTGTCAGCAGAAGTGAACTGAG
The DNA here is from genome assembly GCF_002891405.2 of Cryptotermes secundus. Classification (NCBI taxonomy): domain Eukaryota; kingdom Metazoa; phylum Arthropoda; class Insecta; order Blattodea; family Kalotermitidae; genus Cryptotermes; species Cryptotermes secundus. Next base: position 268,142 of record NW_019725003.1, on the reverse strand, counting down.
CATCGCGATTCGCACCCCCCCCCCCACACCCACACACACACACTTTGCACCACGGAATTCTGAAGTCGGGTTCGATTACAGCCTCTGCACATTCTGTGAAGCTCTGAGAGCAGCTACTGCGGTTGCTTTGGCTTCTGTCTTTGTTAATATCGTTACCTCGATTTTTAGCCTATCTTCCTAATTAAAAGAAATGAAAGTAGGCTTACGCGATCCTCATGCTGTCTGTGTACCTGCAACTCCTCCCCTGTTACCTTACGTACGCCGGACCCAGTCTTTATGAAACTCGGTTTACATATCATGGCACCAGAGCGCATCTCAACGGCGTACTACACGAATGTCTCCCATCAGTCTGTGTGTTTGTATGTGCGTCCCACTGTTGTTACTAGGCACAGCCTCTGTAAATTGTAAAGGTAAAGAAGTCCCGCCGGTCACGGTAGCCGACCGGTCTAAGGCATGTACTGTCTTCGCTCGCTTGGAAACCGGGATCGTGGGTTCGAATCCAACTCAGGGCATGGATGTTAATTTGTGTGTCTGCGTTTTTCTGTTTTTGTGAACAGGTAGAGGCCTTGCGACGTGCTGATCACCCGCCCAAGGAGTCCTACCGAATGTGTAAGATCTAGAATAGCGGTCAGCGAACCGGGGTAAATTACCCCAAGTGGGGTAAAAATGAAATTCTTGGGGTAATGAGGACTCAATAGACATAAATGAAATTATATAAAAAAAGCGTTCCTTGTTATGACAGAAATTTTTCTTCCGGCATATAACCATCCGTAACAACGGCTGCTACGGAAATTGTTTAAGGGTCCATCATGGCAGCGTGACGTCATCACTAAACACTTTTCTATAGATAAACGCACCCACCATGTTGTGGACGAAGGTGTTATTTGTGGCTCGACAGCCAGCAGAAGCGCACGTCTTGTATATGTCATTTTGGCCTAGTCACCTATTGTTTTATCTTATGCTCAAAAACTACGACGATCAAGGTAAGATAGTGTCTTGTTAGCAAGGATTTACTATCAATAAATTCATTCATTCATTATTTAATAAGCAAGCGAAATGAAGTTTTTCATGAAACCGACGCACTATCATTTATGTACAGTAGTAGCAGTTTGATCTTGTCACACTGAATCGGTAATTTCGTGTTATAGTACATGTGCAACTGTCCGCCTGAGCAATGGCGCGGCCTCCAGTACTGACTTACACATATTGTACAAGCGGAGGTTTCCTCCACATTACGCGTGTCCTCGTGTAACTATAAGAAACGCGTGTGCTCAAGGGTTAAAACCTTTTGAATCACTGTCTTTTTTACCCCTCAGATGACATCAACTAGTAAACGAATATACCAGGAAGAGTTCCTCAATTATGGGTTTACACAAATAGAAGACAAAGGAATAATGAAACTACAGTGTGTTGTCTGTTTGAAAGTACTGACTGCAGAATCTTTCAAAAAGAGTCAATTGAAGAAACGCTTGAA
>NW_019725003.1:263611-265759 GCF_002891405.2 Cryptotermes secundus | reverse complement strand
CGACATCAAGGACACAGTTATAAGGCATCTTACCAAACTCAAAAAGCGGTTCGATGATTACTTTCCAGATCTTGATTCACATAATGTCAGTTGGGTTGCAGATCCCTTTAAATGTGAAATTGCTGATGTACCAGAAGTGCCTCAAGGTTTGGCAGAGGCACTTCTTGAACTTCGATCCAATAATGAAGCACGTATTGAATTTGAAAACAAAGCAGATCTGTCATATTTTTGGATGTCAAGAGCTGCAAATGCTTTCAAAATTGCACATGAGGAAGCAGTCAAAAAGTTGCTGCCCTTTGCAACAACCTACCTTTGCGAACAAGGATTTTCCACTCCACTGAACATAAAAACAAAGCAGAGAAATCGATTGGACCCCGAAGACAGTATGCAAATTGCTCTGACATCAAAATGTCCTAATTTTGATGTTATTGTATCAAAAATGAAACAACATCATTTCCCCAAAACCTGAGGTGAAAAAAAAATATAAGAAATCCTTTTGTTTCATAATGAGGATATGAATCTACTCGTATTTTATCGCATTCATTTTATACTTTCATATTTATAATTGTATTCTCCATATAAATAGATTCAATAAACCTTTTGAATCTGAATAATGTATGATTTTCTCTCTTTCAAGTCAAGGGGGTAACGTCGGCTTAAATAAATATATTTTGGGGTAATAAGTAAAAAAGTTCCCCGGTTTTTCTAGATTCTAGAAAAACCGAAGTGAACGGAGAAGTTCATGGAGGTAGGCCTAGGCCCACTGGGGCTGTAGTGCCAAGGAAAAATAGATGATGTCCCTGTGCTTAACTATTAAGTACTATGCCATGAAGGCATATGGAGGAGTGGATGTATAGCTCCACATATTCTTGGCCTCGGCACTAGCTGAAGGTGAGTACCCTTCATTTCATTGCTGTTCAACGGCTCTATAAACACGTTCCCACGGCAAAGAATACTCCCCAAAAGAGAAGAATTGTTAGAAGTGTGTATGCGGGTTTGTCTTCGTATCCCCCTACAGTTGCTAGGTAACGTAGGAGTTAGGCCGCGCCATATCTCAAGCGGTTAGTCGCTGGCTTCCCACCACTGCGGCCCGGGTTCGATCCCGGTTCTGGTCAAGTGGGATTTGTGGTGGACAAAGTGGTGCTGGGGCGGGGTTTCTCCGAGTACTTCGGTTTCCCTTGCCAATGTTCTTTCCACCAAATTCTCAATCATCATAATCACCCGGGGCAGTCTACAATAGGCCAATCAGTGGCCGCCGTGCCGAGTGGACCCAGTTGGACTCCACCCCGAACTAAGCTAATTAAAAAAAAGAACTTAGGAGTTTTTGAGGCGTCTAATTGCAATGTCATTCAACATTATTTCTTCGTATATCTTTACTGGACACTACATGTTTCGGCCTAACTGGGCATCTTCAGGTGTTCAGGTTGTTATGGTAAAGGATTCTGCTGCTCGCTGTAATACTGTTTTCTTTCCAGTAGTGTCCAGTAAAGGTATAGGAAGACATAATGGTGAAGGGCGTTGCACTTAGACGGCACGAAAACTCCTAAGTCAGACCTATACAGGGCAGCAGGATGCTGAACTGTAACATTATGCTGGGTAACAATTCGGTAAAGACGTTCCCGCGGCAACGAAGAATTGTTGGATGAGTTGTTTTCTATGCTCTCCGTATCATTTCAAAAGACAGTAGGTGATTAGTTCTCCCCATAACTTCCTGTCATTCGCACTGTGCCTGTGCTTGTCGTTGTTATCGCATTTCGATAACTGGGTTAGTACTGCTCCCACCTCACAAGTTTGTACGTTCTTCACGTTGCTATTACTAATTGTGGGAAATCAAAAATCACGAAATAGAGGTAGCAACCAATGACATAACTCTGATACCAAAGTTCGTGTAAAATGTGAGGGGCAGTCAAATGAAAACGGGTCAGAAGCCAAAACATATTAAAGAACATTTCTTACCTCAAAAGTAATCTCCAAAACTGTTAATGTATTTACCCCACTTTGAGATAAGACGGTCAGTCCCCTCCTTGAAAAAGCTTGTGGGCTGTCTGCGGAACCGCATCTGTACCCAACCACACACGTCTTCGTCCGATGCAAACCGATGTCCACAAATGTCTCTCTTCAGGTCTCCAAAGATGTGAAAATCACATG
>NW_019725003.1:235529-263499 GCF_002891405.2 Cryptotermes secundus | reverse complement strand
CGCTGTGCACAGATTGTGGTCTCATGCTCGAGAAATTCGACAAGCAGAAGGTCCTTGCAGTCGAAGAAGAACGTCATCATCACTTTAGCGGAACGTGTGTACGGCTTTGGATTTCTTCGGTGGGGGAGAATTCACGTGCTTCCACTGTTGGCTCTGCCATTTGCTCTTGGGTTCAAAATTAAGGCACAAAATTTCGTTCCCAGTGGCAATACGGGACGGGAAAGCATACTCTTTCTCATGGTATCGTTGCAAGTGACCCAATGATACAGCCATTCTGAGTCTTCTGTTCCTTCGTGATTTGATGTGGAACCCACTGCGCGCAGATTTTGCGGTACAGCAGGTGTTTTGTCACAATGACGTGTACGGAACCGTGACTTATTCCCATCAAAAGCCTAATTTCTTCCGCGGTTATCCGTTGGTTTGCCCGAATATGACCATCCAACGCAGCAATAACATCAGGGGTGATGACACGATGAGCCTGTCCTGGGCGAGCATCATCTTGCAGTGACACACGTCCCTGTCGGAATCTCTTATGTCACGCCAGCACACGCGAACGTGACATGTTGTGTTCGCCGTAAACAGCAGACATGCGACGATGAATTTCTCATCTTCCTACTCCTTCAGCACTGCATTTAGCTGTTCTTCTTTACCCGCCTCCATTACTGATGGAGGACGACCACACGTAGCGCTAACGTTACTTCCAGCACAATAAACAAACGACTAGTGTGCAAGGGCACATTGTCACTGTACTTTCTCGAGTCCCCACCAGATGTTCGTACCGTAAGCAAATTCCAGTGTTACCAACTTGCGCGCCATGTGATTTATGTGTAGTGACCCGTTTTCATTTGACTGCTTCTTATATGTGCAAATATTCCTATTGGAAAACTGTGAACATCTGGACAGAAGAAATGCGTTCTTTCCTTTAACATTGAGCAAAGAAATAATGCTCCTATTATTATGTAAGACACAGTAATTCTCTTTTCTGGTGATCACAGCCTCGTAGATAAATCGAAATATGAAGAGGTGTTCTTGGCGAGATAGAATAAATAATATAAATTGTAATAAATGTATTTTACGTTACAAACTTAACAACGATATACAAACATGTAACAAACACATTCACACAAAGGTACAACAGTAATATACATGCAGTCCCTTGATCCTGGAATTCCTACTGCTATACACAACATTCAACTACAGTTCAGTTAGTCCGAGATGACAGTGTAGTCAATTTTACAGAAATATTTGGTATAGTGTCTCCGGCGATTGACAACAGTTTATAAATTCTACCACTTCAGTATGATGCTTCAGTCCACACGTCTTATAAAATGTTATTTTTAAGTAACCTGCACTTTAGTTCAGTGGAACAAGCGATGTGATTGTGATTGGAGTGATCTGTAAGCAAACAGAATGGAAGTAATAATTTGACACTAACCGCACACTTCTATTTTGATTACAGCGAAATTAAACAGTATCATATGAACAGGTTAAACATGTGTATCCTCAGACCCTGAATATCTCACATACCAGGTATTTCTTGTACTATCCGACTAGCGTAACTGCTTTACGACATGCATAAAGTGTTCGCACAGAAAAATTGAGCTCAAATTTATACCAGTCAGTGTGATACCCCATCATAGATGGTCGAATCTGCAGCTTGTAACTAATGAAGGCAAAATGACTGAATAATTCCCATTATTCCTTACATTGCCAACTCGCAGTTTCAGTTCTTCGGGGCCTTCTTGCCCCGAATTTGTCGTCGATCTCGTCGACTTTCAGAAAATACCAACTCTTGAGACTCTGACCGGAAGCACGTCACTGTCCCGGAAACTGCCAGGCTTGTCGCTGTCTCACAGTGTCCTGCCTGCGGTTCCAATTGGGTTCCTGCTGGTTCACGGCCACTCCTATCGGCAGCTGCTGCTGCTGCTGCTGCTTCTGCTTCTGCTGTTGAGGAGAAGATGCTTGCGGAACTTGGTCATCCTTGCGGTCCCAGCCGTGATGGTCTGGAGGAGGATGATGTTCTGGAATCAGAACCCACTCGTGGATCCATACTGGCTTCCAAATCTTCTTCCACGCAGGAACCCAAATTTTCTTCCAGTCTGGAACCCAGATCTTCTTCCAAGCCTCTTTCCACACAAGTTTCTTATCAGGTATCCATATTTGTTTCTTCTCGGTTCTCCACACCTGTTTCCAAGCTTCTTTCCAAACGAGCTTTTTGTCTGGAATCCAAATTTGCTTCTTTTCGGTTCTCCAAACCTGTTTCCACGCTTCTTTCCAAACAAGCTTTTTGTCTGGAATCCAAATTTGCTTTTTCTCCGTTCTCCAGATCTGTTTCCATTCTTCCTTCCATACGAGTTTCTTATCTGGAATCCAGATTTGTTTCTTGGCAGTTTTCCAGATTTTTTTCCACACAGGTTTCCAAACCACTTTCTTTCTCCAGAGCCCATGGGATGTGTATTCCCAGCCGTCATGATCTTTGCCGTGATGTTTCTCCCCAGGTACCCATTGTTTGACTAATTCCGGCACCCATATTTTCTTCCACGCGGGAACTTGAATATCTTTCCAAGCAGGAATTTGTATCGGTTTCCACACGGGCTTCCACACTTTCTTCCAATCTGGCACTTGTATTTCTTTCCATCCAGGGATTTTGGTAGGGACCCACACCGGCTTCCAAATCTTTTTCCAGTCAGGAACTTGAATTTCTTTCCAAGCAGGCACCTGAATCGGTTTCCACACTGGTTTCCAGATTTTCTTCCAGTCCGGAACTTTTATGTCTTTCCACGCAGGTACTTGAATTGGTTTCCATTCCGGCTTGTATATCTTTTTCCACGCTGGTTTCCATATCTGCTTGGATGCGGGTTTCCATATCTTCTGCCAGTCGGGTTTCCAGATGAGTTTCTTCTTCCAGTACCCCTTAGGTTCGTGGTGGTGGTGTTCTTCTACGTGGTGGTGGTGTTCTTCCACATGATGGTGCTCCTCCCCGGAGTGATGGAACAGTTCCCTTGACTGCTGGTCGTCCCCAAATTGGTGCAGAAGTTCCCCGGAGTGGTGTTGCTCTCCGGAGTGATGTTGCTCCTCCCCGGAGTGGTGTTGCTCCTCCCCGGAGTGATGGAGCAACTCCCCGGAGTGGTGTTGGTCCTCTCCGGAATTGTGAAACAACTCCCCGGATTGGTGGGGCCCTTCATCCCATCTCTTCAATCGCGGCTGCGTAGTCCTGTAAGCATAAAATACAACGGAATCTTTAGTTTGTTCTTTTCACCAAGTGTAAGTAGTCAACTCACATAGGAGATGTATATGTGTGTCTTCCTGCTTATCTCCAAAAATATTAAACGAATTTCAGTGAGTTTCCATATTGGAGACTGCACACTGAGAGTAATGAGCTGATTTGAATTTGGTTCATGTCAGTGCGTCATTTGTCAAGAAAGGTTAAATACAATTTTATCGTTTTTCTCCAAAACCAAAACAGAAAAAATGTATAGCATAAAATGTAGATCTTGTTATGATGTACACATCTTGCTGAAACGCTTTTGATGTGCTGTATAACTTCAGAGAGCAGAGTCCTTGAGTAGTTGATCGCTAGCTGATTAAGATATTTGTAGCCTCACGTCCAACTGTAACATTCAGTACCGAAGAAACAAACACCCACCAATGAGTCCTGCTCTGAGGCTATAGAGTTCAATCGATCTCGTCATATTATTCGTATAATACATTTTTTTTTCACTGGCTCTATAGCCCTCTTGGGCCCTGGCCTCTGATTTTCAGTTTCAGGATCATTTTGCAGACGGTAGGACTCCTTGGACATGTGATCATCTCGCCGCAAGACCGCTACCTAAACACAGGACAACACAGACACAGAATAAACACATACATATACCAAACATCCATGCCTTGTGTGGAATTCGAACCCACGATCCCGGCTTCCGAGCGAAGACAGTACATGCCTTAGACCGCGCGGCTACCTTGACCTGCCTTGTTATTCATATTCTTTATAATATTTATTGGAGATCGCTTTTATTACCAGCTTCACATTTTTTCCTAGTTTTCAAAAGTGGTATCTCCTCTTCAGGTTGTCTGACCAAAATGTTGAGTGAAATTTTTCATCTGCCATATGCATGCTACATATCTTTCCTGTTTCATCCGCCTTAATTTAAAGACACTGGAATATTTGGTGCAGAATTCATTGCAGTGTGAGCATGTAACAGAATATACGAGAAAGTACTCTGGCTTAGTACAGAGCGAAGTCTGTAGTGTTACTAATTTTGTGACAGTTGATCAGCACCTGCAGAAAACGTACCACGTATTTCAAGATGATGTCTTGTCTGATGTGACCCGTATTTCTGTCCTCTCGCTCCCGCTTTGGAGCACAGGGCTGATTTCTCAGTTTCATGATCATTTTACAGATGGTAGGACTCCTTGGACGAGTGATCAGCTCGTCGCAAGGCCTCTACTTAAACACAGGACAACACAAACACAGAATAAACACTACATACAAGAAACATCCATGCCTTGTGTGGGATTTGAACCCACGATCCTGTCTTTCGAGAGAGCGAAGACAGTACATGCCTTAGACCGCTCGGCTACAGTGACCGGCTGACACCGTGTAGTGTGGCAGAAATTTACTGAGGTTTTCATGAAAAGTCAGTGAACATCTACCAGATACACAACGTCGTGACGTTCAAGATAATACTCTTAATGTGGGTCCCCACAAGAACCTCAAGTCTCGCACTGTCCTCACGTTTCAAGGCAGAAGCTCTTTACTTTGGACTTTTAAGCTTCCTCTTACTTTCTTCCTCCCCCCTCAAGATCCAAATACTCTGATCAGAACCATATTTATTTACAATCATCTCATGGAAACAATTAAACACGTTATTGAACTTAAAAACTCTCCACGTCGTCCAGACCGCCTCTAGAGCCTACCCAGCCTCCTATCCAATGGGTACCGGGAGCTCTTTCCCTGGGGTTAAAGCGACAAGGGCGTGAAGCTGTCCACTCACACCCTACTAGTACCGAGGCGAAGAAAACGTGGCTCTTTACATCCACTCCCCCATATGGCGTAGTTCCTAATTAGTTAAGCACATGAATAACTTTACCTTTACTTACTTACTCACTCATGGAGCTGAGCCCTTCTGGAGGAGCCGCCAATTCTGCAGCTACTCAAGAATTTCGCAGCAGTTTATGGAACCCGAAGGTTCATTACCGTGTTCACAAGAGCCCTCCACTGGTCCCTATCCTGAGCAAGATCTATCCAATCCGTACCACCCCATCCTATCTGTCTTTACCTTTACTGAATTTAAATGAATACGAGTAAGCGTATTTTTATAGGGCTATTTTTCCGATATGCTACGTGTATTATAAGATTCAAGCCGTGTCTAAGGATGTCTGGTTTATTTTCTTATGTTGATTACAGGTTACTACATACCCGATATGTTTCAGTCTTGCAGACCATCTTCAGGGGATGTGCCAAATTAGAGAAAACATTTTAAATCAAGTATGTAAAAGTAAATGATATAAAATAGCTTGGCTATATCATATACCAATCATTTTAACACAATATTAGTTCTAAATTTCTATAAGGAATGTATTACTCCTATATTTTAAACCCTATGTTTCGTAAAGTTTCGTTTGATATTGTTCATCCCGGGAATATGGTCTTGTAACATAGAAACATGTCGGGGTTCAGCAACATGTGATGAATGTAAGAAAATAAGCTAATTGTACTTCGATGATGCCTTACAGCTTATTTCAGGATTATATGTATCCTCAGAAATTGTCATTGAAGGAAAAGATTTGAAGAAAGCAGTCTTCTGGGATTTGGCACCGTGTGTATGTGGTGTTAACCGACGTTNCCTCCGAAACGTCGGTTAACACCACATACACACGGTGCCAAATCCAGAAGACTGCTTTCTTCATAGTCACCGCCGTGAAAGCCTCAAATCTTACAAGGAAAAGATTTGTTCTCAATTCACTTCCGATTGCTCGAAAATGATTAATAGTGCTAGTTCTTTCTCAGACATGTGTTGATAGTTAAATCAGAAGGCCAACTAAAATCATAAAGGAACATGTCAATCACTCCTCTCAAATTATAGAAGATGAATTTTGTGTTTTGATTTATGCAATAAATTGTAGGATTATTTTGTGGGACGCATAACCTTGACATGACCATTGGAGTCCGAAAGGCCTGGTCGAGGGTTTAACATGTTCCGTATGCAGAAAGTCTCGGGTTCAAATAACTGAGTTTGTGGTTTTTCTCAGTCCCTCTAATTATATTTGCGATAATATCCCATACTAAGCTTACTTCATTCCTGATCCTGTCTAATTCACTTTTCATTCTATCATTCGAAGAAAAGCAGTGGGCCCCTACTCCGAGAAAGTGACAGTGCATTTCAATATACCATGATTCATTTAATTGATTAATTAAACTTGAAGTGATGCTGCCCCGGTTGATGTCTCTCACCATTCGAGATTGTCTTTCCTTATCACTTGACGCTTCAATGCTTCAACAAAGAAAATAAAACGCCATAAAATGTAGAGATCGTCCTATAATGAAGAGTTTCATTCTTCTTTTACACAACGTCATGTGTCAAGCAATTCGTATGAACATGTTGCCTACATCTTCACAGTCAAGAGTAAACACCAAGCAAAGACACCAGCATGTAACAAGCACAGATTGCTTGATGCTGGTTTCTTGCTTGGCTTATTCTTCCACCCTCAAGAAAGAAACGACATGTTCATCCGAATTGTCTTTTGACTTTCCACAGACTACACGGCGTTATGTCCCGGAAGAAAGAACCCTTCGCAATCACCGCTCTGAGACCCTCAATCCTTACAGTCAACAATGCCTCAGCCACAGGATAATTAAAAAAATTGACTCTGGGTCTTGTAGTTTCGACCCTGCTGGCTCATCAGCAGTTGAGTGCTACTTACTGTGGTTGCTGTAGTTGGTCTCCGATGGCTTTGCTGGCTACCAGGGCGACTTGTAGTACTGCCCAAAGGGTGACCTATGAAAGGAAATTTCACGTAATTACTACAATTATGAAGCAAATACCTTGGTACGAATTGGCAGAAATCACGTGCGACGGCGTGACTGACAATTATAAGGAAACAAAAGCTTAATTAACTAATAGATTAATTATTTGCAGCAGTACGTTTAGAGAAGTTGTTGATGGGCTCTCAGGCAATCAAATAATTTCTTACCCTTCATTGTATTCGGAGGTTTATTGGTGTATTAGCAAGAACCTTTCACTGGACTGTATCCTGCTCGTTGAATATGGTCACCACACAAAAAAAAAATCATTTCTTTGAAAGCCCCTTTTTAGCCCAATTTCTTTATTTTGTGAAAATAAAAGTAGGCTTATGAGATCACCATGCCATTTGTGTGTCTGTACATCTCTCCTATCAACTTTTGAATGCTTGAACCAGTCTTTTTGAAACTTTGTATGTGTACCATGGTACGTAATCCAATCTCAATGTCATACTTCATAAATGCCCCCTGTCAGTCTTTGTATTTGTATGTGTATCCCTCTATCGTTGCTGGGAAACCGCTCGGTAGAAACATTGCCGCGAAAACAAATACACACGCAACAATAGAAGAATTTCTTGACGTGTCCTTTTCCATGCTTTCGGTGTCTAATCAAACGAAAGTAGGCGATTAGTTCTTCTGAGAAATCTTGCTAATCTTCTTCTTCTTCTTCTTCTTCTTCTATTTTGACACTACAGCTCACTTATAGTTTTGGTCTTCTCAACCACACCTTCCACTTGGCCCTGTCGTGGACTGCCATTTTCCAATTCGGTACATTCATCTTCTTAATGTCAGCTTTGACACCTTCCTCCCATCGAATTTTCTGTCTGCCCACTGGTCTAGTACTTAATGGTTTCCATGTGTACAGGCTTTTAACTGAATTATCTTTCATATGTGTTTAGATATCACAAGTAGATTTTGGGTTCTGAGAATAACATTTTGTAAACATATCTCATTTCCACCACGATATACACGTGTTTTATCTGTCTCTCTTCCTTGAGCTCATGAATGGAATATCGTTGAAGTGTATAAATTAAAGAGACAATAAATAAATTTAACGAAATTGGCCCTTAAAGCAGAAAAAAACTAATTCTTGTAGGGAACTCTAGGGTTCACTGCCATATTCGGAAGAGGTCACTGCTGGATGCCCCCTGTGTCAGTTGAGTCAACATCATAACCTCCCGTTGAATGTCTTTAAGAAACGCCTCAACGTTTCAATTGCACCTACATCTAGCTCGCCTAGGCATATGTGGCGTCTTCTCTTCAGACTGTATGACTAGATCTGTATACGCCTGTATACGTCTTATCTCTCCTACGCCTCCAGTATGTGTTGCCCATCTCATCTCTCTGGCTTGATCGCCTTATAGAAAGTATTGAAATCTGCTTTATGCAAGTTTCTGTTTTCTTTACGTCCTCTCTTCAATCCAAATAATCTCCCACACTACGGGAAGTAATCAAACATAAGAAAGAGCGTAAGAAGGTGACTTATATGCCAGATTTACCTGAAATAAAGAAGACAAGCGCTGGCTTAGCAGGTAGAGGTCAATCGGGTGGGGAGGGGGTTGGAACGCTTGTTACATGGTTCCCGGCGATTTTTCGTAGAACGCTCTAACGTCATTGGTGACTTTACTGGAACTACATAGACCTATAGAACGCGCTGACTTTAGTCTATTCGCAGAACTTCGAGCGAAACCTTAACGTTTCTCAAAGTCAATATGTAAGATACGTCTAATTGAGGCTTAAGTGAACTTTCTCTCTTGATTTCTTGCCCAGTTCCTGGTTTAATGAAAAACGTTTTCAACTGGATCCGTTATATGCCGTGGAATTACGTGGTGTTTTGTAAATTGTGAATTTGAATGCATGTGGAAGGAACGTGTCATAGCCTGTTGTACTGTGCTACCTCACAACTTGCCTGGATGGACCGAGAAAGCTACAACACGTGTCGTTCGATTTGAAGTTCACACAGTGATGGCTATGAAGCACTCTGTCTTCTTCAGTGCAGTGAAAGCCAACAGTCGTTTCGGAGGAATATACCTCCTACATCCTAAGGGATGAATATTCCGCTGGATGTCTATTAACTTTCACATGACTACATAGCATTATTTCCCAGAAGACAGGGCTCTTCAAAATTAGACTGAGACGCAATAACCGGTCTGAGTCAACTTCAGAGGAAGCGCCGAGCACAGTGGTCGCGCGGTCTTCTCCAGCTCGAATGCTGGGGTTGTGTGTTCGATTCCCACTCGATGTATGGGTGTCTGTGTGCGTTTATTCTGTGTTTGTGTTGTTCTTTGTGTAGATAGCGGCCTTGCGACGGGCTTATTCCCCGTCCAAGGAGTCCTACTTACTGTGTATAGGATTAAGAAATTGAAAAAGCGGTCAAGGTCAAACAGAGAGCTCTAGAGCCATAGATAGTTATAGAGACAGACAATTGTGGCCAGTGATGATTATTTTGTTACTGTAAGCTACACAGCCACTTGCATTTGCTCATGCCCCCTGCCGATAATGTGAAATGTAAGGTCTGGTTTGACATCCAGTGTCTTTCGTTCGACTTTATGCTAATTTATTCCAGATAAAAATCTGCTCTTGGCAGATATAATTAACAATATGGAGATTTCAATGTATGGAGCCGTTAATTATTGTTTACAAAGGGAACTGGCAGTAGAGGGCCAACCGGTAGTAGAATATAGAAGAAAGGGAACGATTTCAGATAAACGCTAGACACATTAATGATATTTACTAAGAGTTTATGCACGAATACCTTGATGGATATTCTGTTTCTTTCTAAGTCTGTTACCGGCCGTCTCCGTGGAGTGGGTAGCACTTCCGCTTCCCGAGTTCACTGCTCGGCCCGGAGACCGGTTGTCATAACTGAAGGTTTTGTGGTCTTACTCAGTCTTTCCAAGTAAATTCCGGGATTATAATCCAGGAGTTTCATAAGTTTTTCATTTTTCTTAACTTGGCCTTGCGAATGCTCAGATGAGCTACGGAAATTTTTGTTTCGACTCACATTCATGTTGATGTAGACTATGACAACCTCCTCTCGCACACCGCAACTTTGCGACACAGCTTGCCTCTCCAGCAGCAGGTTTTTGCAACTGTGTGTTTGAGTGCCCTCGAGTTTCCATTTGTATCCAGGTTTGACAACCTTGGTATATGATTTTGTCTATCTGCGGTTTTTAATTCATATAAACACGGAGATACTCGGTGATTTCCGCATCAGAAGATGCACGTTTGCTGAGCTCGGGGCTGCAATGACCTTCAATTCTGTAACTTTCGAGTTATAATTGTAGTGAATCATTTTCAGACACATTTCTGGTATTAATGTGTAATCGTATTTAGTGAAAAGAACCAGGATATCTCAGTTGGTATAGCGACTAGACTGCGGGCTGGACGACCGAGTAGTCGGGGCTCATTTCCCGGTACAGGCGAGGGAAGATGACCACTCGCTTCCATCGAAGGCCGAGGATCGAAGTGGTGAAACTACACATCAACTCCCTTACACATCTTCGTGGTATATCGCTTGATTAATTGAACCCCGTATAATTTTATCTTTTACTTTTCTTTAGTGTAGGAACCGGAAAATTATTTAGGCTTTGCCCCATGTTAACAGCGGTCGCATTTCCTTATGCCCCAGGATCCCATAAGCCCATATTCTTGTCATCCGTGGTGTTTCTTTGACATACCGGTAACTTTCGCAGTTGGCAAGAGATCGCAGCACTTAATTCTCTCATATATAGCCGGACTGGTATAAGCCTTATTAAAGGCAGAGATGTCCTCTCGAAGCTAAGTAGTAACTGAAGTTAAATAAACTAGGAATCAGTGATCATACACAAACATTTCTCCTTCACTTCCCACCACCTAACACGCATGCGCTCGAAAAAGGACATGTAAAGGTCGCGAGAGACTGTTCCTGCAGTTACAGTTCACAGGTTAACTGTCAGAACCTCGACCCTGCATGAAAGGAAGAACAGTGATCCTGACCTAGTGCTATGGAAAGCTCTCCTGAGGCTGTGCATCAAGGGCAAAGTACTGTGGGAATTCGTGCTATATTAGTGTGCTGTGAGAAAGTGACCCGAATATTGCTCACGACAAGACATAGCCCACGTTTCCGTTTGCCATCTCGACGTTTAAAGGAATAGTACAGACACTTTTGTTCTTCGCAGTGTGGAAACTGAAAGTGTTTAGCACCTTCGGCCGGAATGAGGTTATGTTTAGTGTGAGAAGCGGGAGAGCTAAGTTTGTGAGATGTTTAACGATTGAGGAGGAATGGAAAGGAGACGGTCGTGTCATAGTACCATTCTACATTCATCTTGGTGTACTAAAGAAGGTTATGAGAAATATGACATTTTAGTGCCCCAGTGGGCTTGTAACCTGATATTTTCCATGGATATTTTCACCAACGTTAGTGCTTGAGCTAACCTCAAATATATATTTCTTCCTTATAGAAAACTGATTTACAGCATCAAGATGTGTAGGCTTAGGTAACAGGTTTCGAATTATTGTTATTATTATTAATGCTTCTACACCCAGTGATAATTACTTTTTGTTAGACTGAAAAGTTTAAACAGGCGTAATTAAAGAGATGCCATTCAGGTCTACAGCGTGTAATTGTTTTAGGAACTGCAATGTAAGTGTACATATTTCTGTTTAGTAAACATTCAAAACCTTCCCATAATGAAGATATTTTTTTTTGCTTGACTACGTGTTACATATATAGTAATTTTACTTTAGCAGAAGTTGCCACTGTTATAAAGGGAAACAGCCTAGACAAAGTAGCCATTTTTCAATCTGGAAAAATGTAAAAAGAAGAAAAATTTCCCTTTATTAATTAATTAATTAAACACCGCGCCATGATGATATATGAGGGAGTGGAGGTATAGCTCCAACATTCCTGACCTCAGCACTAGATCTGAGTGCTCACTTTCACATCGCTATTGCTCCCCCTCCCCCCGTGCCCATTGGGTAGGAGGTTGGCTGGCCCCAAGAGCCGGTCCGGACGCCTTGGAGTAAAGAAAAATCTTTCAATGCTGGAAATAGAACCCCGGTTGTTCAGTGCATAGCCCGTCGCTATGACAACTGAGTTGTTCAGAGTCTGTGACAAATCATATGTCAGAGAGAAATTCATCAAACTAACTAAGGCGTCTGTTTCTTCTTCTGACTAAAAACAGCTTTACTGAAAGTTCTGTACGGGAAGCCTTATGGGCAGGATGCAAAGGCACTGTGTTAGGTAGAAAATTTGACGTACGCGGTATTTAAAAGAATTCGATGTGATAAACGTTCAGAAACTTTAAGGTATAATCTCGTTTACAATCTTGGATGAATGATTACGTAATGGATAATTCCTTTTGTATATAAAAATAAATTGTTTTATCTTTGGTCACGATGTTAGCGTTTTTTTATATTTTGGTAATTCTGAAACTTTCCATAGCCGACTTCAAAGTTCTGTATTTCTGTGGTGGACTGCAATGTACAAGTGTTATCACGAGCTATTATTCTATCCAGCAGTGTCTTGGAACAACCTTGTGGACAGTTACAACAAAATTACTTTCTTTCTTATTTCCTGTCAAAAATAATCACTGAACAAAAAGGATACACGGAAACCACAAAATAAAACGAATCTCAACTGTTGTTGGACACAAAATTGTTAAGGCGAGTAATGTGACAACCACAGGCCATACCAGCATCAGTTTTGTCAGTTGCTGCAAAAGACCAGTAATGCAGTCATCTGCCCCTACACTTTATTCGCACAGTATTTTGTAGAATAACAAAAAAATATAGTTGTAGTAATACTATGTATATAGAATTCGGTTGGTCACACGTGAAGTGTAAGGAAATTTGTTTCATCTCGATAGCATTCTTGGTATAAATTTGAAATGAACATAATTTAATAATATTTCCATTTATTTACCATGCTATATAAATTAATATTTTATTTACGTCAAAATGCCATCTGTGCACGACTTGCTATACGACTGTGCCTGTGAATTACACTTGTTACATATCCTTGGTTATGTTCAGGATTGCACACTCATGACGCAGAAGGTAATTACAATTACTTGTAATGACTAACGCGATGTAAACAGTTCCTAAATGCGAATGATCTACGTCACTGCATGTACGTTTAGAACATCTGAAAAGCGTTAAACACAATATTAAGTCTCTCAGAACAGGTAAGGCAATTTTTTGCGAGCCCCGTGACGTTGCTTGTACTGACGAGAATTAAAAAAAGTGGTAAAGGTAGTAGTAGGATGGGAATGACAGGGCACTTTGACATATGAGGGAAGTAGAAAATGCATACAGTATATCTGTTGGAAATCCTGAATTGAAGATATCAGTTACGAGGCCTAGAAGGGGATGGAGGGATGTTTAAGTGGATGCTAAAGAATTAGGTTGTGAGGGTGTGAACTGGCTTCAGGTTCAGCGGCGGGTTCGACGCAGTAATCAGTATTGGATTTCATATTTCTAAATTTCAAAATTAACTGAGCGGTTATTAGCTTCCTCAAAGAGGAGAGTGGTCCTTGGAATTATTTATTTTGTTTGTTAGTTTGTTGGTAAGTTAGATATCCAACTGAATATTTAGTTAATCGTAAAATGTTGATGTAATAATTATTAAGAAGAAACCAGGCTTCTGGGATTTGGCACCGTGTATATGTGGTGTTAACCGACGTTTCGGAGGAATGTATCGCCTCCAGCTTCAGACTGCTTTTACCGGTTCTCACTGTCTCTTCGTTTGCGGATTTCTTATATCGTTCCTTCTACCCTGAAGATGGAGGCGATACGTTCCTCCGAAACGTCGGTTAACACCACATATACACGGTGCCAAATCCCAGAAGACTGGTTTCTTCATAGTCACCGCCGTGAAAGCCTCAAATCTTACATAACAATTGTTATGTCGCACTTATTTCTTCCTGTAAATTTATTGACACTGCAAGGCTATGGCATTTTGGATACTCGTCGCATACCGAGTGATACGTAAGACTGGTACGGTACGTCGCGATTATCCGCTTTGTGGTAAACAAACACAGCCCATAACGATTTCTAGTCACGCATATCGCATGCAACTCACAACCAGTAAAGTAAGAATTTGACATGACTGCGTTTATATTCAAGTAACTTTATTTTAGATGACTAAAATTGTATAGAAGCTTCTTTAATAGTATGGCATACGCAATAACAAGGATTATGACTTTATTCAGAATATGCAGATTGGTACAACTTAATAAATCACATCGTTAATACACCTTTTTGTTATTCATGAAAGCAGTCCCGGCCACATGAGATCAACTGCTTTAATTGCCTATCTCTTCACATTCAAAATATGCATTTTGGATGTGGATGACACTTTTTGTAATTTATTTCGGCGAAATTGGAAGGTCTTTTGCGCTTTTTTCAAAATGAATCATCGATCTGTGAGTATTGATCCCGCTCTGTGAGTTCCACAAGAATCAGTTGGACAGAAGGCATAAAACCATTTTGCGATCTATGCTTCCAAGCACAAAGATCAAAAAGCCACAGCAACCCATGTGCCTGATTGGCATATTCGAAATTAACAGTTAAGCTTGTATAACGAACCTCTTGTTGACGTTATGTTCGCTAACACTTGAACAGAACTCAGCATTCCCTTCAGTTCATTCTAAGTTCAGAAGCGTGGGGGAGACTGTCGTGGTCATGGGGCCACTGGGTCTTGTGTGGTTGCATGTGAAGGACTGGGACCTTCACAAGAAACTTGATATAAAAATTCGTGACTCTATGTTCATAATCTCACGCGCTGCAGAACAACTGCCGCTGCATGTCAGAATGTGAAAGACGTGTGTGTGTGTGTTTATTTGCTCTATCCTAATTGGGGTTCAGGGCACGTGCGACGAAAGAAGAACAGTTCTTGCCCAACTTCATTTGCATGATGATGAGTGAACTTTCTCCTAGTCCCCTGACAGTAGCACGACTTGAACTCGAGACCAACAAAACGGGACATGCCCGCTCGTGGAAAATAGGACGTGTTGCTCATTTGAACAATCGTGAATTCCCTTGTTACCCACAGATAATTAAAGATGACATTCAGACACACTAATTCTGCAAGAGTAAAATTATGCTATTTTGACTCGTAATTAAATATCATCCTAGGGTCTGTGAGAAACTGAAATACAATGTCATGTTCTGGGGGAGGGGGCTAAGAATTCTATGTTATAAGACAACGTCTCGAAAACATCAATGTGTTTCTTCACAAAGCGGTTCATAGCTCGTCGTATATAATTTGAAACCTGAGATAATACACTGAACCTCGGCATGACTGTTTCCCAAAGGTAGAGAGTACGTGTTCACAATGCATCTTCTTCTTCTTCCTTCTTCAGTTGCTCCCACTTGGAGCAGAGGGCAGCAGTGGAACACACGGTTTCACTTCAGTTTCTTAATCTATGAAAGTCGGTACGACTACTTTGACGGGGGATCAGCCCGTCGCAAAGCCGTTTTTCTTTTCCTTGGCACTACAGCCCCAGTGGGCCCAGGCCTACCTCCATGAACTCCGTTCACTTCGGTTTTTCTAGATCTTACACATTCGGTAGGACTCCTTGGGCGGGTGATCAGCTCGTCGCAAGGCCTCTACCTGTACACAAACACAGAAAAACGCACACAAACATCCATGCCCTGAGTGGGATTCGAACCCACGATCTCGGCTTCCGAGCGAGCGAAGACAGGTCGCAAAGCCGTTACCTAAGACAAACACAGAATAAACATAGACATGCATACCTTGATTGGGATTCGAACCCACGATCCCAGTCCTGGAGCGGGCGAAGGCACTTCGTACCTGACAGGACGCGGCCACTGTGATCTGCCCATACTGCATGTATTGGAACACACTCATGCCCCTTTAGCATATTTAAGTTAAAAGTTCTGTATCTACCTCCGAAAACATTCTGTATCTCTGATGTAGAAATCAGTCTCTTAGTCTTGAGAATATTTTGGAGAAGAACCCTCTTTCATTTGCTTGGAGCTACTAGTTTTGACGACTCTCCCAGTTTCGAGGTTATGTTGTCATGATACAGTGAGTAATGAAAGCTGAGCAATTTGTGGAAACAGAATCTGTGGGGAAACCGAAGTATTCGGAGAATGCCGCTTTGTCGACCACAAATCCCACACGCTGTAACTTGGAATCAAATCCTGCCAGCTGCTGGATGAAGAGTAACTTCATGTGATATGACAAGGCCTTCTTGTTTACGTTTTGAAGTACATTCTCTGGGCGTCACGCTGAGCTTATAAACGTCAAAGCAGGCGATTCAGGAAAGTGCTTGGCCGCTGTCAGCAACTGACTGCGTAAATGCACATTATCACGGAAGAGCAACGTACATTGTTTGGGAAAACTTTTCTGTTATGCTCTTTTGACATGTAGTTACTACAGTGACTGATCGGTGGGGATATAGCATTCGCCCACCGGCTTTTTGATATCTAAAACTATGAAAGATTTTGAGGAAATTTGGTACAGCATTTGTATTAAGAGCTAGTAATCTATAGCCTTGTTCTAACGTATCCCCACATCTTTTCCTATCCCCAGTGCAGTATAGTCATTATTATTCAAGTGAGAGCTTCATGAGCGGAGCGGAACATGTAGCACGCATAGGAGATAGAAGAATGTCATGCAACATTTTAGTCAAAATGACTGAAGCCAAAAGGCTACTTGCAAACCCTAGAGAGGTATAGGACGATGACGTAATGATGTTAAAGAATGAGGAGCTGGGGCTATGCGGTGCATTCAACTGGAGCATATGGGACCAAATGGAGCCAACTTGTGTAAACTATAATAAATTTTCGGATTCCATAGAAGGATGCAAGATTCTTGATTACATTTATAAAATTTCAAGCTTTATTGCCATTCTCACAGGAGCTCTCCACATAATCACACTCTGAAGCAGGTGAATTCAGTCCACGCATTGTTGCTTCATGCTCCGGTTCATTGTAATTCTCCCACGCGTACCTACATCAATTGGTGTTTTCCCATGAGGAGTTAAGACTAAAATTTGGTTACGTATTTTTCATTTCCCACATGTCGTTCTCATGTGTTAATGATGATGTATCAACTTCTATTTACTGTAAACCGAATTCGTCAGATTTAGCGAATGGATTAAGAAGAATTTGCGGTGCGGTGAGACAGGCCCGACACTGCACTGCGGTACCCGCACGTAGGAATGATCAAAGTGCTAAAGCACTCGAATGAGATGTACGTGTTTCCCATTACAGGCAGATAATGAATAAAATAAAAATAATAAGAATGATAATAACTGACTTCAATAATTTTATGCTCTTCCCAAAATGTCTTTATGGCGATCAAAATAACAGCTTCTTCACTATTTATTTACTTATTTATTTGCTTGTTTATTCTTGGTATATTTAGAGATTAAGGAGCCGGGAAAGCGCAGTCTCTATAGGGACTGGCTACGGGCTCGGCGATCGAGTGGTCAGATTTCGAGTCCCGGTAGGTTCAAGAATTTTGTCTTCTCCACATCGTCCAGACCAGCAAAGGGGTCCACCGAATCTCCTATCCAGTCGGTACCGGGGGCTCTTTACCCGGGGGTAAAGCGGCCGGGGCGTGAAGCTGACCACTCACTTCCAACTAATGCCGATGTGAAGAAAATGTGGATCTATACACCCACTCCCCCATACGCCTTTATGGCATAGTGCTTAATTAAGCAGAGGGACAACTTTTATAGTTAGAGAGTGCCTCAGTTGTTGACATGCTACGTACTGCTGAATGAAACTATGGCAAAGGTTGAAAGCGGAAAGAGCTGTAGCCAGAATTTATCCTGGTGGGTAAAGATAAAAGATGCAGTTGTCCATTGCTTAATTTAACACCACTTCATGAACGTACATGGGAGAGTGGATGTATAGCTCCATACATGCTTAATCTTGGGCATAAATGGAGGTGAGTGTTCTGCTTCACGCTCCGGCCTCTTTACAACGATGAAAGAAATCCTGGTATTCATTGGGGGCGGCTGGATGGGACTAAAGTGGGTCTAAACGCTGTGGCCAAGAAGAAAATGGAGTGCAGCTGCCAGCAGTCGACCCACGATTTCTCGATAGTCTAGTCCGTGGCCTAGTAACTGAGCAATCCGGCCTGCCTTTGCCTGGAGGGACTGAGGACTGCGATATCCTCAGACATGAAAGTCAGTCACGAAGCTGAGATGTAAACCCGAATTTTCTCGAATATGGAGAAGTATTTCAAACGTTTATTATCTTTTTTTTTGGAGAGTATCCATCCTGTTTTCTTTTTATTAAAAACAACGTTTCAGAGACAGGACTCTTTTGCCTGAGGACAGAGAGCACTCCAGCCTCCGAAACATTGCTTTTAGGTAAGAAAACATGGCGAAGAATAACGTCTCAAATTCAGTAATTGCGTTAATATACCGTAGTCACAACCTTACAGATTTTATTTTTTCTCAACTCTCTACCGCCACGTTCATATACATATATAATACAGAAAGTTTCTGTATAAGTACATGAAAGTTGCAGGGCAGAATCATGACATAAAGACAGGTAACAGATATTTTGAAAATGTGGCACACCCTGATTCAGGAGGAAATTAAGAGGAGACTGAACTCGGGTAATGCTTGCTACCATTCAGTCCAGAACCTTTTGTCTTCTCGTCTGCTGTCCAAAAACACAAAAATTAGGATATACAAAAGTATAATTTTACGTGTGATTCTGTATGGGTGTGAAACTTGGTCTCTGACTTTAAGGGAGGAACATAGGCTGAGGGTGTTTGAGAACAGGGTGTTGAGGAGAATATTTGGACCAAAGAGAGATGAAGTGACAGGAAGTTGGAGAAAACTGCATAAGGAGGAGCTTCATAACTTGAGCTCTTCTCCAAGTGTAATTAGAATGATCAAATCAAGATGAGATGGGCAGGGCATGTAGGACGAATGGGGAAAAGAGGAATGCATATAGGATATTGGTGGGAAAGCTAGAAGGAAAGAACCACTAGGACGATGGTGGATAATATTAAAATGGACCTTAGGATGGGGTGGCGCGGATTGGATTGATCTGAATCAGGATATGGACCACTGGAGTGCTCTTGTGAACACGGTAATGAATCTTTGGGTTCCATAAATGCTGGGAAGTTCTTGAGTAGCTGCATAACTGGCGGCTTCTCAATAAGGGCTCAGCTCCATGTGTGAGTAAGTGTATATCACAGTACAGAAAGGACGGATGTAAGGCAATAGCGCTGTAGGATACAGCATGTTAACTTCATGTTATGGCGCGGATTTTCAAACCTCATTGCTGATTTAAATGAAGAGAGGTTAGTCTACTTCCAAGAATATAACTGCAGGTGTGAGAAAAATAGAATTAGAAATTTCAGTATCATAATTAAAATCAGGATTGTTAATAATGCAAAGAACATAATTCCGTGAATAGAACCCTTCTTGAGAAGCTGGTAGCCTATGAGCTCGTCAAGAAATTCTCCACCCTTCACGGAACACGATGGTTCATTATCATATTCGTAAGCCCCATCTACTATCTCCTTTCCTGATCTAGTAGAATGAACTTCAAAACATTACACTCTGTTTCTTTGTGCTTCATTTTAATATTATTCACCCATCTACGCTATTGTGATATTTCGTATCACGCTGTTTTTACCCGAACTTGGAAGGCCACACCTTTCCTGTTACCGGTGACTGCTTATTCATTATGTTCGCATCTGCCCTACAAGACAAGACGCCGCCCCCTTCAACCGAAAAGTGAGGACCCTTCAAGCCGCATACTGCGACATTAGCATGGAGTGTGGAATTCTGTCACATGAACACCGTTAGGCCACTTGTTCAAATCACATTTGGGGGAGGGGAATCACGTCAGTACTATTCGCTATTGGGTGAAGGAAACTTCAAGAGGACTCGTTAGAATTACATGAACACTAATACTTTACCACTGCTTGTTTGGAGACAATTCAAAACTAATTGTTTAGAAACACATAAATACTAACTATTTAGAATTACTACAATGTGTACTAATTATTCAGAATTACTTCAATACCATTTCGTTAAAAATACGTCAGTACAGTAAATACAGTTGTAATTAAATTCGGTATGAGCGGTGTACGCATAACGTTAGTTGCGAAATTTGACTTTCAGCCATATTCTTAGCTTACAAACTACATTACATGACGAAATAAGTGAGTTGTCCCATGCATGGTCTAGTATAAACTATGAATTAAATTATTATGAACTAATAATGAACTAAGTCATGAAAAGTAATGAAAATTTCGAGGCAACCAACCCCAGTCACAATAAAGATAGACCAAAAACAACTGGGCCGGTCACGGTAGCCGAGCGGTCTAAGGCATCTACTGTCTTCGCTCGCTTGCAAACCGGGATCGTGGGTTCGAATCCCACTCAGGGCGTGGATGTTTAGTTTGTGTGTGTGCGTTTTTCTGTGTTTGTGGGCAGGTAGAGGCCTTGCGACGAGCTGATCATCCGCCCAAGGAGTCCTACCGAATGTGTGAACGGTGAAGTTCATGGAGGTAGGCCTAGGCCCACTGCGGCTGTAGTGCCAAGGAAGAAAAAAAAAACAACTGGAGAATGTGAAATGTTTTAAATATTTGGGTAGCTTGTTAACAGATGATGCAAGCTTTACTAGTGCAATTAAATCCAGGATTGCCATGGCAAAAGCTGCATTTGGCAAGAAGAAGAATCTTTTTACCAGCAAATTGGACTTAAATTTCAGGAAGAAACTAGTGAATTGCTACATTTGGAGCATTGCTTTGTATGGGGCTGAAACTTTGACACTTAGGGCAGTAGATCAGAAACACCAGGAAAGCTTCGAAATGTGGTGTTGGAGAAGGATGGAGAAGATCAGTTGGACCGATTATGTGAGAAATGAAGAAGTGTTAATTAGAGTCAGTGAGCAGAGGAATATCCTACACGAAATAAGAAAACGGAAGGCTAATTGGATTGGTCATATCTTACGCAGTAACTGCCTTCTAAAATAAGTTATTGAAGGAAAGATAGAGGGGCGAATAGAAGTGACCAGAAGACGAGGAAGAAGACGTAAGAAGATGCTGGATGACCTTGGGGACAGAAGAGGATATTCTCATTTGAAGGAGAAAGCTCTTGATCGCATTAAGTGGAGGAGCTGTTTTGGAAGAGACTGTGAACCTGTCGTCTTGACAGATTACTGATGAATGAATGAATGAATGAACTACATCAAAGACGAAAGCAGGGATAGTACGGTTGGTGATCGGGGTTCGAGTCCCAATAGGGGAAAGAATTTTCATTTCTCCATATTATCAAGACCTGCTCTGGGGTCCGTGGGGTAAAGCTGCCGGGGCGTAAAACTGACCACTCACAATTATTGCCGAGATCAAGAAAATATGAGTTTATAGATCCAGTCCCCCATACGCCTTCATTGCGTAGTGCTTAATTAGTTTGCCTTACGTTATCTTACAATATTAAAGATATTTGCATAATTTTATTTTTCCATTCTGTCCTTCAGCTATGGTGACTAATTAAAAAGTTTACGTTATATAACGCCATAAATGTACTTATTCATGTATATTATAAAACTTTCTTTTAATATTGGTGGAATTCGGTGAGATATCTTAACATAATTTATAAAAATAATTTGTATTTTGGCCGTATTGGCCAGTTTAAAATCCTACTTTACTTGAGGCCACAAAAGGACATGTCTGCATATCGTCGTTAGTATGAGTAAGCTTCCTAAGTTTAGATTTTGATCATTTTATCTAATATAATTTTTCTGTCAGCCAAACCGATTATGTAGGACGAAGACAGAGAATTCATGAGCCTTAAACTCCATGCCCCTTACACACCTTTATTTAGTAGAGTTTCGTAGCCGTGCGAAGGTGATTGGTAGGAGGCAAACATTTGAAGCAAGGAAACTGTGGCGGAACTTGGTTGAATAACATTTAGTCAGTTTCCACCCCTGTGTCGTACGAACAAATGTTGCGAGGCAGCTGACATTGAAATTGTGCCTACTGTAAACCCTGACCGTGGCATTTCCATTTATCGGACTTCAACTTCAAGAAGCATTGCAATGCTGGAACCAGCACAACATATCAGATCAACCTGAGTCATTCTGACTCAACACAAGAAACTAGACTCACTTCACTTCAGTCGGACATTCCGTTCCCGTAATATAAGTACGTGTGTTCTAGAAAAGAGGCTTATGATATAACTTCTGCTTTCTTTCCTAACCGTGACGATGAGCATGGTAAAACAGCCTTAATTTAGACATATATGATAATATTCACGGGGCACGCGGTAGCATAGTTGGTTGAGGCACTGTGCTACAAGCTGGAAGTTCGCCGGTTCAATTCCCTATGAAGTCAATAGATTTCAAATTACACAATCCTTCAAGCTGCATTATGAACCTGGGATCAACTCAGCCTCTAACAGAAAGGAGTACCAGGAATCTTCCTGGGGGTAAAGGGCGGCCGGCGCGTAAGGCTGACAACCTCACCACCATCTGTGAGCCGATTGTCTAGAAAACATGGGAGCCTCGACGTCTCGCAACCCTATGGGCCTTCACGGCCTGTTACAGGAATAGCTTTACCGTTACCTTTTATGATAATAATCTTTGTGATAATCAAGGTTTACTATATTTTAATTCGGCACGACTAGTAATGCCTGAGACAACGTCCGGAAGCCTTTGAATTAGACTCATTTGTGCGGAAATTAACAGATATTAACTCTTCGTATTCTCAGGAGACTGTAGAAAATTACAGAATAAAGAGCTCTTTATTTATTAGTGTCGTGAGGTATAAGACAATTAGATGTGCGGTACTAGGAGTTGGGCGGTCAGCTTCAAACTCCTGTCGCTTAGCTTCCGGGGAAAGAGACCCAAGTGTTCAGAAGATAGTAGTCCGCCCGGGTCTTACAGTCAGTCAGGAAGCTGCTCCTGCCGAGCATCGAACACCAGTTCCTCGATCGTCCAGTCCGTACCTGAGTTATTGCACTGAGTGAGGAATATTAGCTCTTAATGATTAAAGAAAATGATTTTAATCATCACAAAATTATGACAAGTATTTAACAAAACGTTCATACAAGCATGGGAACTAACAACACTCTTCCTGTGCTCATGCCTGGAACCTGATTGGAGCAAGGGTCTGGCCTCTCAGTTTTCTGTAATGATTTATATGCGGAGCTCATGACGTCATTCTCAAAGTGTCCGTCCTGTACTGGTGGGGGGGGGGGTTCTTTAAGCAAACTGATACTAATTGCTTATTCATTACGACGGGGTTAGGAACTACTCTTCAACAGTTTCCATTATTTACCTTTCTGAAATCGCATAGTTATTATTTTATAAACGAAACGGTTGGCAATCTGGTGGTAATAGATTGTGTTTGCGGCATAAGCCTGGCTGTTGCCACCTAACAAAGAGACCACAACGAGGGACGCTATAGAAATAATTAAGGCCTACGAATAAAGTTTATATGTAAAATTATTGAGAATATTTAATAAGAAATCCTTTTTATATAAAAATAGGGGCGTCACTAATATTCCAGTGTTTGCGATTGGTTAGAAGAAAACTGAAACATATCCGATTTTCAGCCTTTTGGCCCGTTCCCTTTATCCTTTAAACGATTCAATTCATTTAATTTTCACGTGGTGACATGGGGCCTGAACTACATTTTCAAGAACAAAATTTAGTAACCTGTGATAAGTGTCACACCTGACACCTAACTCCGCTGAGTCGTGACCTTCTTGAGAAGCCAGCGGTCATTTAGCTACTCAAGAATATCCCACTATATTATGGAATGCGAAGGTTCATTACCGTGTTCACAAGAGCCCTCCAGTTCTCCCTACCCCGAATCAGTTGAGATTCACTGGCTACGATTTCTAATTGACACAAATAGAGGACAGACTATGTTTCGTGTTTTGGTATGTGGGTCGATTCCCGAATTGGCTAAATAAGGTCATGTCCGTTCCTATATACATCACGAAACCCGTATGAGTGTGTCCGAACGGTATCAGGTTCTTACTGACTAACACGAAATACAATAACACTGCACTGACCACAAGTCTCTTGTAGCTCCTCATGATACCTCCGGCTCCTCCAGTGCACGGGCGAAGTCGGGCGCTCTTCGCTGCAGCAACAGTTACATATGCGTAAATCGGCTGCAGCAGCCCTGGTTATATAGTCAGCCCCTGCTCGTCACTTCAGAAGATCTGGAAACAATTCGTTCAGAAATGGATAAAGAGAGAGATAGAGGAAGTGAGATTGAAACAAAAAGAAGACTGGGACGGTTGGAGGGAGGAGACCGTCGTCACGTACGCGAGTTTCACTTTCTCCGGTTTGTCGTCCACCCCCTCACTCAGAACAAGGTCTCCTCTGGCAAGGCCAAGGTACTCAGAGAGAAACCTTTTTAATTAAAAGTCTGTCAGGGACAGTTAAGGGAGACAGAGGTTTCAGGGAAACGAAGCAGCAGCGTAACAACTTTCGATGAAACTGGAGGATCCAGATAGGAGAAATGCTGCAGACTCAGTCATCATTGGAATATCGACACAGAGAAACTGTTCATGATCTTGTATGCCGAGCCTGTCATGCGACTACTTTCACACGGCTTGCGTGTCAAAAGTGTCGATCGAACACATTATGATGATACGTACTTGGCTGACCCCAGTATCAGCCTTCAGTTGCCTCGTTTCTGTTTGTACCTCCACAGAAATTCGCATGATTATCTCCAATATATTGTTTTACACGTAAACGTCGAAAACATTTTAGACGGAATAAGGCGCCCTTTACTCCTTTCCGCCTATGTAACTGCTGTTGTCCGTACCAGAACCCTGAACTTCCAACCCAGTATATGACGCTCTCAGAGTGACATATTTTCTGCTCAAACGGCTCTTCACACATGTTATTTCGTGGGATACTAATGCCTCCATGAAATATCTTCGCTCCCTTGGATGCTGGGATCGTGGGTTCAAATCCCGCTCAAGGTATGCGTTTATACTGTGTTCATATTGTCCTGTGTTTAAGTAACGGCCTAGCGGCGACTTGATCACTCGTCCGAGGAGTCCTACCTTCTGAGAAACATGATTAAGGAACCGAATAAGAGGCCTGGGGCCTGAATGTGCTGGAAGAGCCATTGAAAAAAACTAAGGACTCCAGTGCAGATTTGGAAGCATGCACCCCTCCTTCATATTGGAGAAGTTCCACTTTCAGTTCTAAATAATAATTGAAGGACTGGAACATCCTCTAAATTAAAAAAAAATTCCTGTTACATTTAGGCAAGGTATGTTTGTAGTCTGTCAACAAAAATTCAGTTTAGCTGATCGTTTGGAATACGTGCATCATGCTGATTGGCTGATGGTCACTGTATTGAAACCTAACGGAGTCAGCATCTTTATATTACTTGTAACTGTAAGTATTGCGACATATTTGCTCATAGCAAGAACTATTCAGAGAAACAGCCGTTGCTAGAGAACGGCTCTGAAAGAAAATTCTCGCGGCAAAGGATATCAAGCAAGAGTAGAGGTACTCTTGGAAATGGTGCTTTCTACTTGTTCCGTGCAAAGGGATTATAAGGAGGGCAATTGAAACAACATTGGACAAGACGAACCCCGACAAGAGGAAATATAAGGGGTTTAAACTTGACGGCGGTCAAGCCTACGACCGTTCAAGTGACTAGCTACACTGCTGTTGTAGCAGGAGCTACTAATGATAAGGCATGATCTGCTGTACTGGGCCTGGACTGACAAAATGCTGATTGTTAATACTGACAACAGACTTGTTACTGCTGACTGTGGCTATGGCAAACGGATAATAATTGCATTACGAGGCTACTAGAGGGGATAGATGGCGCACGATCTTGTTTCTCTTTTCGAAATCAGACAAGGTGGTGCAGAGAGGAGGAGTTTATCTTGAAGTCTTCATTTACAAATAATATGTTATACGTCAGATGTACGCGGGTTCAAACCCGGCGGAGGTCGTGGAATTTTTAAGGGCGGGAAAAATCAGGGAACAAGTCCTCCGGGAGGGACTTCAAGCCGTGGGTCCCGTGTCGTAGCTTTACGGCACGTAAAAGAACCTCATGCCTCAAGGAGGCCTCTGAGCCAAATCATAACGGACATTTCCCGCCCAACAGTAGTCTCTAACGCCTCTGGTAGATGGGGGAAGCATCTAGATACCGCTGAGCCAGTAGAGGCCGAACTCGCTGGCTGAGTCGGGACTGATGGTACGCACCAGTATCGGTAGGGTATAGAGACTGGTAGAATATCACAGGGGGACGTACAATAGACCACTGGTCGCGGTGCATGGGGAAACCCACCCCCTCCAATAATAATAATAATAGTAATAATAATAATAATAATATACGTCAGATTAAAGTATTTCTAAATAAAACAGTCTGGAACATCAGCTTGAACTTTTGGTATGCAAAATTAATGAAAAAGTAAAGAAAAATTGGACGGATATACCGAATATTTAGTTAAATGATTAAAATAAGACGTTTATATTTATTATTCTAAAGGCTTCTGAAGACGATATATAGTGACATTTCCACAGGCCTGCACGTTCGTGAGACATCTGTAGACCATTCGCTGCAGCCATGTTTAAGCCGTCTATTTCGTCCTTGAAGGAGGATGCGATACAGCGTCACAACTCAGAAGACTTTTTCAAATTCATCGCCGTTAGAACCTCAGATCTCGAAATGACGTAATTATTTATGTGTTACAGATCAAATTGCCTTTACAAGAACATTCGGATTGCTCTTGTAGTGACATTTGAAAGGTTATCCCCCGAGGCTCTGCAAAATGAGGAGCTTCATAACTTGAAATCTTCTCCAAGAATATTTAGAATAGCCAAGTAAAGGAGGATAAGATGGACATGGCATGTAGCACGAATGGGGGAGAATATGAATGCATATAGGATATTGGTGGAAAAGCCAGGGGGAAAGAGACCGCTAGGAAGACTAAAAGGTAAGTGGGTGAACAGTATTAAAATTTATCTTAAATAGATAAAATGGGATGGTATGGACTGGATTGATTCGGTTCAGGATAGGGACCAGTGGAGAGCTCTTGTGAACACAGTAACGAACATTCGGGTTCCATAAAATGCAGGAAAATTCTTGAGTAGCTGCACAATTTGCGGCTTCTCAAGAAGGGTTCAGCTCCATGAGTGAGTGAGTGATCCTCCGAGGTAATTCTTTCGACGAGGAAATACAGGGTGTGTCCTGGATCCGTTAGGACTCTTTTTTTTTATTTGTCCTGCAATGCCATCGGTTGGCGAGTTGTGGCATTAAGATTCTTGAAGTTTCAGCTGTGGCTGTCTATAATTTCAAGGCGCAAGCATGGCTGCATCATGTCTTCTGACCTTGAACGTAACAGTACTGTTCTGACTCTGGTCGGGAAATGGCGGTTGAACAGAACCAACATCAAATTTTGTTTGAAGTTAGGCAAAACAGCGGAGAAGCATACGAAATGATGGAAAGTGTATACGGTAGTGATTGTTTGAGTCGCTCGAAGGTATGCTGTATTTCGTGACGTCAAGGAGGATATTGAAGACGTTCCACGTGCATCACAGCCGAGAAAAAGTCGCACTGAAGAAAATGTGAAAAAAGTGACCGACAGATGTGTTCCTGCAAGACTCATTGAGGAGCTTTTAGGAATACCAAAAACTATTGTGTATCAAATTTTGACCGATGATTTGGGCAAACGGAAGGTCTGTGCGCAGTTTGTACCGCACGCGCTGTCAGGCGATGAAAAACATGCCAGAGTGGAACACTGCAAAGACCTATTACGGTCGGCCCAAAGTGATATAAAATTTACAAATTCGATTGTTACTGGTGACAAGACATGGTGTTTACAATATGAGCCTCTCACAAAGCGGCAGAGTGCAGCGTGGTTGAGCCCAAAGAAGCCGAAACCAAAGACAGTGCGCATGCAAAAGAGTCGAGTAAAGACACTGCTAACCGTTTTCTTCGATTCCAAAGGAATCATACACAAGGAATTT
>NW_019725003.1:234092-235496 GCF_002891405.2 Cryptotermes secundus | reverse complement strand
CATCCAAAGGGAACGTACCGCAGTTGTAAATGCGATTCCACAAAAGGAGTACAGTGACTGTTTTCGAAAACTTTTCAATCGATTCCAGCTATGTATTGATTCAGAAGGAGACTATTTAAAAAAAAAGAGTGAAATTTTGAAAACAATTCACGTCTAGTATTTTTAATGAACATAGTCCTAAGAGAACCTGGACACACTGTGTATGAATGGCCTCTACCATTAAAAGTAAATTAAAAGTAAAGATATCCCTTTAACAGGCCGTGAAGGTCCATAGGGTTGTGTGATGTTGAGGTTCCCACATTTTTCTAGATAATCGGGTCACAGATGGCGGTAAGGTTGTCAGCCCTACGTACCGGCTGTCCTTTACCCACAAAAATATTCCTGGTACGCATTTCTGTTAGAGGCTGAGTCGAACTCAGGGCTATAGTGCGGCCGGAAGGATTAGGTCAATTGAAAAATATGCAATGACCTCATCTGGACTTGAACTCGCGACCTTCTGCTTGTAGTATAGGGGCTCAACCAGCTACGCTACCGCGTGCCCCCGCCCTCTACCATTACTAGCTGAGAAGTAAATTGCTTTCCGGAACTCTCTTGTTAATTTGTGCGTTTAGCTCTTCATGTCAGAGTGAATTCACTTTTCATTCTCAGAACAATCCCATATAATTGAAAGCAATGTCCGAGAGCAACCGGCATGTGAAAGCATTGTTTTTCCTGAAAGTCTACGTTGCTAAGGAAATAAAGAACTTCTAGTGTACACGTTTGTCTGCATGGAGTAGCTGTAACTTTAAAATAGGCGAATACATTAAGTTTGAGGTTTATGTTTCATTGCTAAGATAGAGACAATTAAACGTCAGTATCCCATGCACTTTCTTTGCTGCATATACAGCATTTCCTTGTGCGGACCTTCAGCTTTTACTTGTTGGGCTACTTTCGCAATTAACATGCTTTTCACGGACAAGCCAGTTGTTTACATCACCTCTGCGTTCCTCGTTCTATAAACCTGTAAAATGTACTTGATCTCTCTATACTTTCATTGACCATAATTTGTAATTCGTACTTAAACCGCCATTATGGTTCGGATACTGTGAACCATCCAGAAGTTTAAGCACAGTGTATGATGTCGGGACCGCTCTTGTTTACTTCCCCTTTCATATGAAGTGTGAGGCTCCATTTTTTTTATTATTATTATTATTATTATTATTCTTAGTGGAGTGAGACTGTGTCTACTTCGTACTGTGGCCACTATTGTCCTATCGTACCGGCCACACATGTTAGATGATGATGAATGTGGAGCATTGGGTGGAATGAGAATTGGCAGGGGGAGCCGAAGTACTCGGAGAAAACCTGCCCCAGTGCCACTTTTTCCACCACAAATCTTCCATGACCTGAGCCGGGCTCGAACCC
>NW_019725003.1:231048-234087 GCF_002891405.2 Cryptotermes secundus | reverse complement strand
GGTGCCGTGGGAAGCCCGAGCTATGGCACGACGAGCCTCTCCCTTACTCTTCTCTAGCATACCAGTGAAAGCAAACCTTAACTCTGCTGAGGTTCTTACAGCGATGGTTATGAAGACTATCTTCTTGGATATAACAGGATATTCCTCCTCTCACTGTGGCTCTACAGCCCTTAGGACCTTGGCCACTTTTCCAGTTTCTTGATCCTATACACAGTCGGTAGGACTCCTTGGACGGGGGATCAGGTCGTTGTCAGACCGCTACCTACACACAGGACAGCACAAACGCAGAAGGAACGCACACAGACATCCATGACTCGAGTGGAATTCGAACCCAAGACCCCAAGGTTCGAGTGAGTGAAGACAGTTAATGCCTTAGACCGCGCGGACACTGTGATCGGCTATAACTGGTATACAGATTTAAATATGCCTGTAACATACTTCCTGCTGGTAATGTTACTAAACGCCATCCTCTCTGCGAAACTGGGTACGCCATGCCCTGTGTAGGCAACCTTATGGAGATATGTCCGGGGAAAGCGTGCCTGTATTTCCCACCCACATATGAATACAAGATATATTCTTAAAATAGAATATTGCGTCGTTTTAATGATACCAAAATGGTCCACGTCGCTAACCCTCGCTCCTGTAGTGAATGCAGTACGGCAAGTGACTTACTTAGAGAATGACTGGCGAATTGGCTGTATCTCCTGAACCATAAGAAATAATGAAAAGGCAAAGGCGTCCTTGTGCTTAATCCACTAATCACCATACCGTGAAGACGTGTCGGGGAGTGGAGGTATAGCTTCACCATTCTTGACCTGGGCACTAGTTTCTAGTGAGTGGTCAGATTCACGCCCAGGCCGCTTTACCCTCGTACCCATTGAATAGGCAGCTGGCAGCTGGATGACTCTTTGCAATCGAACCCCGGCCACCCAACCCGTAACCCGTCGCTATGCTTCAGGCATGAATAAGGCAGTCCACTTTGCTGCTGCTGTTGCTACAATGCGTGTTAATATAAGGTTCAACTCCCAGTCACATGAAATCACATCTCTTATTTTAGTTGTTAATCTTGAAACTCAGGCTTGTGATCTTTCTCGGGTTATGTAAAATCTGAATATATAAACTGGCCAATGAGGTCTGATAACTCTGATTACCTTGTACTAATCTTCCTAGAAAGTCGCTCCTCGAAATATTCTTAAACAATAGTGTGTGTCTGCCTTGACATCTTTGCTCTTCATGGCCTTTGAGTTCTTCAGTGACGCTGTACATAATGCGTTGGTCACGTGTCTGTAACGATACATGACATGACATGTATATGTAACAAGGTGCAGAAGATGAAGCACAAAGCTGTCACAGCCTTTTTGCGGCGCTAACTAAGTTTGGCGCGAGAGAAACCATGTAAAACACAGGGGTCAGCCAGTGAGCTATGAAATCAATAAGCCACCTCAGTGCTCATTCGTCTCTCAGTCAGTCTAGCCGTCCATGTCGACCTCTGTACCTGGACCGCCTATCGGAGACTGTCAAAGACAACTTTACATGAAGGACTTGGCTGCGGAGAGTGCAATCTTCTGGCATATAACGTCGAGTGGTTCGCTGAAAGCCAACCGACATTTCGGTGGAACATGTCAATTTCAGCTTCAAGGTTGAAGAAAGAAAGAAAAAAAAAAGTAACGCTATCCCTGTAACAGGCCGTGAAGGCCCATAGGTTTGTGAAACGTTGAGGGTCCCGCATTATCTAGACAGTCGGCTCAAACATGGCGGTAAGGTTGTGAGCCTTACGCGCTGGCCGCACTTTACTCCCCAGGAAAATTATTTAATTAAATCCTGGTACCATTTCTGTTAGAGGCTGAGTAAACCACAGGGCCATAATGCGGACGGAAGGATTAGGTCAACTGAAAAAAATCCAATGACCTCATCGGGACTTGAACCCGCCACCTTCCGCCTTGTAGCATTATTTTTTTTTAAATTAGCTTAGTGGGGGGGGGTGGGGGGTGGAGTCCAACTGGGTCCACTCGGCACGGCAGTCACTGATTGGCCTATTGTAGCCTGCCCCGGGTGATTATAATGATGGAGAATTTGGTGGAATGAAGATTGGCAGAGGAAACCGAAGTACTTGGAGAAAACCCGCCCCAGTGCCACTTTGTCCATCACAAATCTCACTCGACCAGACCCGGGATCGAACCCGGACCGCCGCGGTGAGACGGCTTGTAGCATAGTGCCTCAACCAACTACGCTACCGCGTGCCCCAAAGGTTGAAGAGTAAGCCAAATAATGCTGTCTGCTTCATGTTGGATTTTTGCTTGGCTTATTTTTAAACCCTGAAAATATAGGTCATACATTCCTCCTAAATGTCTGTAGACTCGGCGCGATATCCCAGAAGTGAGAACTAATCAACTTAACAGGAAATCCTGATACAGCTGCAATCAGCTCTGAGAGTGCACGTCAATAATTTTGTTTGTTTGTTATGTAACGAGCCGTAAGTATCGAGACCACGGCTTCGGCTTAAACGTCTCATTTAGCGACATACTCGTATGTAAGGTAGTACTGTTACAAATAAGAGATGCCCATTCCTTTTAAAGAAATTAATATTTCATGTTGCATTATTTTTAAAAAATTTAATAATTAATATTTTCGCTACGGAACGCCCAATTGAGGCCAGAAGCTGACCTCTTGTACTCTTCTGTACTCCTGGTTCCAATTCACTCTAAACTTACAAGTCAAAGTCATAGTCACATTGCCACTGACAGTCAGTCAGTCAATCTTGGTGTCGAGACCAAACTGGGGCTCATAACCAGGTATTTATTACCGTTTGACAGTTTAGGTCTTGTTATTGTGGGGCGCCCTCTCTGACGAGAGGACGGGTCTGTCTTTTGTCAGAATCATTGTCTACAGTAGTAAGTCATTTGTCATAATGTAAAGGATATTTACATTTTACATGTTAAACATGATAATGAATGTATTAAATATATACAGAGCCTCTGTCAGTCCAGGCTCAGCACAGCAGATTATGCCCCTTTTCTAGTAGCTTCCGCTCTGAACTTA
>NW_019725003.1:216051-230706 GCF_002891405.2 Cryptotermes secundus | reverse complement strand
AATATCCTGAAGAAAGCAGTCTTCTGGGATTTGGCACCGTGTATATGTGGTGTTAACCGACGTTTCGGAGGAACGTATCGCCTCCATCTTCAGGGTAGAAGGAAAAATATAAGAAATCCGCAAACGAAGAGATCGTGAGAACCGGTAATTCCGGTAATTCACGGTCTCTTCCCTTGCGGATTTCTTATATTTTTCCTTCTACCCTGAAGATGGAGGCGATACGTTCCTCCGAAACGTCGGTTAACACCACATATACACGGTGCCAAATCCCAGAAGACTGCTTTCTTCATAGTCACCGCCGTGAAAGCCTCAAATCTTACATTAAATATCCTCTTGTAAACTATATCTGAGCTTGATTCCCAGATGTGGAAAGAAATTCAGCAGACACATCAACTTTACTTTGCGGATTTAAACCTCCTGAATGTCGTAATTTACAGTTATGTTTAGACACATGACAACATATTTGGTTCGGACATCCAGCACAGCGTTGCGCTATTGTTTTGCAGTTGTGCTTTGTACGTGACAGAAAGGGAACATGGCGTCACTACGTCACTGTTTAACACTTGCTCTCTCTCCTGTTGCGTAGAGGCACTTCCGAGTCTTGCTGCCAGCCGATTTCGTACACTTAGCGCAACATGTACCAACAATCAGACAGTAAGCAAGCCATGACGTATGCCTCCCCGCTATGAGTTTCTCACACAGTCAGTTTTTTCTTGTTACACCTTTCATATCCATTAACCGTTTTCGGTTGAAAACACAATTACATGAATTAATATGTATTTGAGGAGTTATAACTTGTAGGGCATAACGAATTGTAGTCCGGTGACAGTCAACTGACGTTTCGGAGTAACACAGAACTTGCTCCGTGATTCGTTCTTATTTCCTGCTTGACATTTTCTTCGGCCTTGAAGATGGAGGTCATATCTACATCCGAAACGTCAGTTAACTTTCGCCAGTCCACACAGTGTTGTATCCCAGAACTCTTCATAGTTACAACAGTAAAGATCTCGAATCCAGTGTGCATGATTCGACACGGGCAGAATTTAAAGCAGAAAATTTTCAGACATGAATTTATATTCTGTAGTGCACTCGGATTTCGGGTACATTGTCCAAAAAGTAAGGTACAAATGCCGCATTGAGGCTTTTGATTCATTGTGACGCAACTGTTTTCATGTACAAAACGTAATACAAACGGAACACAAATCGTCCAGATGTGAGGGCTATTACAGAAGCTTCAACAGCGCTCTGGAAGATGTGCAGATGCTATTCAACTAGTGACTTTATGGACGTATTCCGAGTGCAAAGAGAGTTCATTTCATGTATTGAAGCGTCTGACGACAGCCAAAAGCCAAGTACAGTAAGCTTAATGAAAAGGCCGCGCCATAGCTCAAGCGATTAGACGCTGGGTTCCCACCGCGGGGGCCCAGGTTTGATCCCGGGTCTGGTCAAGTGAGATTTGCGGTGGACAAAGTGGCACTGGGGCGGATTTTCTCCGAGTACTTCGGTTTCTCCTGCCAATCTTCATTCCACCAAATTCTCGATCATCATAATCACCCGGGGTGGGTACAATAGGTCAATCAGTGGCCGCCATGCCGAGTGGACCCAGTTGCACTCCACCCCTCACTAAGCGAATTAAAAAAATTAAGCTTAATGGAAAAAAATGAAACAGCAACACAGAAGTTGCGAGCATATAAAAAAGGAGAAGAAGAAGTACGTAAAGAACACAGCACTAGCAGCTAGAAACTAGAAACAAACTGACCTAAATAACATTAGGAATATGAACTAAAAAACTTTATTGTTACGAGTCTTGTTAACAGTTAAAGAGCTCTCTGTTAAAAACATGGAACTGTCTGCAGACAACATTTGCCGCAGGAACAGTCTGGCTTAGGGACCGAACTTTGAACAACGGCTGACACCAAATATTGGAAATTCTCCGTCCTAGTAGGTGCATGTGCACTAACAGCATCAAAAATTGGTGAGAAGCTAAGTTTGTTTTCAGATGGATTAATGAAGAAGCACACTGTGAAGGAGTCGTGTTGACAGCGAGGGAGATAGAGCGGGTGTGTTGGGTCCAGGCGTGTTGACAGAGCGAGGGAGATAGAGTGGGTGTGTTGGGTCCAGGCTTGTTGACAGAGCGAGGGAGATAGAGCGGGTGCGTTGGGTCCAGACGACTGAAACACACCGAAGTGCAGAACGGATTGAAGCGTTATCTCTCAAACAGATGAAGCCCCGAAATGAAAGACTAAGGATGTGCTAATCTGCTGACTTGTTATGGGCGTCTCACAGTTCAGGAAGGTAGGGGTGATAGATGAGTATATGGAGGGATAATTAGGAGGGGAAACACAAGAACCTTCGAATAAACTTTCTCCAGTGCCTCTTTTTTTTTTTTGGGGAGGTTGGGTGAGACTGAGTGCTTGGTAATGCGGCCACTAATTGGCCTATTGTACCAGCCCCAGATGATAGATGATGATAAGTATAGAGGAGTCGGTGGAGTGAGGATTGGCAGGGGAAACCGAAGTACTCGGAGAAATCTTGCCCCAGTGCCACTTTGTCCACCACAAATCCTAAATGACCTGATATGGGTTCGAACCCGGGCCGCCTGAGCTATGGCAAACCAAGCTTTTGGCTTATTTGCTTTCGAATTTCTTTTATAGAGAATCATTCGTAGCAGGACATTAATGTCATTATGTATCCAATAAATTATATTATAATTAACTTTTTTGTACTTGTCTGAAATCGAACCAAACCGATCTAAGAAACATTTTATAATGTTTAAAAATTATTTTGGCCTTCTTCTATGGCTCGAGTTTATTAAAACCACTGTGTTTCGAAAATTAGTTCTATATCTTTTTCATGTGAACAATATACCGTAGAAAACCTATTCTAATGGGTTCCTTGGTGCAGCCACTGTCAAGCAATGGAGGCGGCTTCTTCGGGATCACATCAGCGAAATTCATGTCTGCCTCCGTCTGTCCGTCCCCTGATTCGCCACTCAATTTTCGTGAATCTCAGTATCAATAGCATTCAATTGCGGACTTCACTGCCTGCGTACATTTTCAGTATCCGTCCTCAAAAACTGATCTAGCAACAAGTTGTCTTCTTGAATATGCACAGCAATAGAGCCATTCTGAGAAGATCTAGGATAATTTTAAGAAAAGTCTAAATAATAACATGTGATACGTGAAAGGTGGCGTGTTTCAAGTGGCTTCATGTTAGATTTCTTTTCGTCTTTATTTTATTTAATGGCGCTTTCTCAACTGCGTTACTTGAAAGATGATTATATTCGTTAAGTACCGAAAAAGCACGTGGAAGAAATGGCCATAATCGGTTATTAACACTCAACTGTCATATCCATTTCCGTTATTATTAACGGCGCTATAACTTTCTCTCTCTCTCTCTCTCTCTCTATCTATCTCTGTGGTTCTACAGTCCTTTGGAACGTGGCCGCCTTTTCAGTTTCCTAATCTATACACAGTTGGTAGGTTTCCTTGGACAAGGGATCAGCCCGTCGCAAGGCCACTACCTACGCACAGAACAAAGCGAACACAGAATA
This sequence comes from Cryptotermes secundus, assembly GCF_002891405.2. Lineage (NCBI taxonomy): Eukaryota > Metazoa > Arthropoda > Insecta > Blattodea > Kalotermitidae > Cryptotermes > Cryptotermes secundus. The sequence goes on along the minus strand of NW_019725003.1, from coordinate 227,153 downwards.
AATTCACACAGACAGCCATGCCTCATGTGGGATTCGAGCCCAAGACCCCAGTTTTTGAGGAGGTGAAAACGGTTCGTGCGGTCACTGTGATCGGATGGCGCTGTAACCTATACTGGCTAATTCGTCAGAAACTTCACAGCCCCACATTAAAGAATATTAATTTTCCAGATTTATTAAATATATTGATACACAGTATTTAACCTAAGCTATATCGCAAGGAGAGATTTATAGAAATTAGCCTGCACTTTTTATTGAATAGTTTTGAATTTGTACGTTTCTTTTCTTACTGACTCTGTACAGAGGTTGAAACATCGCAGCTAAGTAATTTTATGAAGTCCAGTCCTCCTTGAGAAGCTAATCGTTACTCAGCTAGTCAAGAAATTCCTTTCTTTACATGCAACTCGGAAATTAATTACAGTTTTCATGATAGCCCGTATCTGGGCCCTTCATTGAGCTAAACAAATCCAGTTTCTACCTTAAAATCCTAACTCTTTTAGATGCAGTGTAATATTACTGTCTCAATTACGCCTAAGTGGCCCTTACCATTCACAACTTCCGCTTAAATTTTGTATGCCTTTCTTAACTCCACCATGAGTGTTTCTTACTCCCCAAATCCCATTTACGTTCGTTTGATCATCCAAACAACACCTGGCGAAAAGTTCAAGTTATGAAGCGCATTATTCAGTTTTATCCAGACTCCTGTTTTAGAAGCCGGGATAGCGCAGTCGGTATAGCGACCGGCTACTAGCTGGACGACCGAGGGATCGGAGTTCGAGGCCCGGTAGGCTCAAGAATCTTCTCTTATCCACGTCGTTCAGACCGGTTCTGGGGTCCACCCAGCCTCCTATCCAATGCGTACTGAGCGATCTCTTCCCGGGAGTAAAGCGGCCGGGGCGTGAAGCAGACAATTCACCTTCAACTAGTGCCGAGGTCAAGAAAGTGTGGATCGATACATCCACTCTCTCATAGTCTTCATTAGTTAAGCTCAGGGACAACTTTACCATTTACTTATTTTTCTGCTTCTTAGGTCCAGTATTGTCAGCATCCCGCTCGCAGAGACGATTGAGATTCTCAGAGTAGTGGTTACGATTCGGGATTATAACGCTATGTAATTGGTTGGAAGAGCCAAATGACGTTTCTGAGGAATATTTCATCTTTATCTTCAGGATCGAAGAATAACACAAGAAACCAACATGAAACAAGTAACAAGCACCGAAGATGGAGGCAAAATTTTCATCCGAAATGTCTGTTGACTTCCAACGGACTAAGTGAGTTTATATTCCAGTAGATCAAACTCTTCACCCTCAATCTGTGTTATTCCCTCAGGGGGAGAAATCAGTTTCACATCCATATAAAGCAATGGGTAAAATTACTATAGCATGAATGTTTTATATGTATCTCTGCATTATCGTGCAAGCATTAATTACGGGAACGGAGAGCAAGATTTGACTGGAGATTTATTAACCGAAGGTTTCACTTACAGCGGGCTTGCAATATGAGAAGCAAATTGACCGAGTAATAACTCTTTGATTTGTCAGATGCGTACTGCGTCTTCCCTTTACTGTTTAAACATAGCTGGTCAATGAACTATAGAAATTCATTTTAACAACTCTTGATGATTAAAGTTATAAGCGTGTGAATGAGAATCACCACAATTCATCTTGTGAACAATGTGAAGAAGCACATTAAGTAAATACCACATTCTCCTGGCAGCATATGGTTGTAGTTTTTCCACGTGAAGACTCAATCACGCACGACCAGTTGACCAGTATATGAAAGCGGATGGAATTTATTGATGAATACTTTTTTTGCATCCACCCACACAAACCTTGAAGTAAGCCGCATGTTAACCATGCACTTATTCTCTTATGACCGCTTTCCTCTTAACAAATGTTTTGTATCAAGACATGTGTCTGCTTAGGCCTACTATCCCACGCGTTAAAAATTTCGCTCAATTTGAGCCTTTGGTTGGTATTTTTATGCTGTTTGCCGGCGTGTATTCATTTCCATAAACAACAAGAAAACAAAAAAAATAAGGTTATGCTTTAATTTAAACGTTTTATTCTACCTACGAGACCGCCTCTGTGGTCTAGTGGACAGAGTTCCTGGCTACAGATCCAGAGGTTCCCGCTTTGACTCCTGGCGTCATGAGACTTTCTGAGAAATAGTGGGTTTGGAACGGGGTCCACTCAGCCTCGTGAGGATAATTGAGGAGCTATTTCAAGGAAATAGCGGCACCGGTCTAGAAAACAGAGACTGACGGCCGTGGGGATTCGTGGCGCTGACCACGCGACACCCTCTATCCGCTAAAGTTGGCACTAACTTCACTGACAAGGGGCGGTCGCTCGGTCGGTATAGTTCGCTTGCGGACTAAAACTACGGAGTTTGTTTTGATTCTAGTTTCGAAGTCTAACAGAGATAAAAAAAATAAATTATAGAAACTAGTGGCATAGGTCTGTAGTGAGTTTTCTTGACAACATAGCCTTATAGCGGACCTAATGAATTATTTGCTGTGGGGAGCGTCTGATTCTTACGCCCGGCTTTGCACTCCAAGGAAATTCATTGCACTCTTATCCATAATTTATGTTAGTACTTGTACAATATTGCTGCCCGATACTCTCTGACGAGAGGACGAGCCTGTCTTTTGTATATACTGCTGGCCCTTGTCAGCGCAGTCTTTCACGGGTCTGAATCCCTTGGGACTCGCGACCATATTTTATTGTCTCAAATCTGAGACTTCCCTTTTCGTCTCCTCCTACGACTCACAGTATCAGGGTGGAGGTATTAGACTCCGCCTCCACACGGGTGCCTGAGTAAATTCTAGACTTCTCCCGCTTCTAACCGATCAGCACGGACCGCGTAGAAAAAACAGCTCCTCATTATTGTACTTGATTCGTTGCCACGGGAACATGATTGTTTCAAAAGCCGCTAGTCAGCAACGGCTGTCGTATATTTGTTTATTCAGGTGTCGTTGCCTAGCATCGGGTGTTGTTTATAGAGTCATTACTTAACAATGTGTCTACATGCAACAGTATTATGAATATTAGAATTATAAAGACAAGGGATTGGCAACAGTTAAATTTTTATGATGTTTAAATGATATCCCTTGATAATCCGTATAGAGTTAAGATTTGCGAGAGACATATGTGAATGCAGACGCTGATGTAGTGACATCTCTCCTCAAGAAACTGAAGGAACTGAGTAAGTGCGGAAAGCTGTGCTACAGTTTTCCTCAGTTGCTCTCGTTCTCCTTTTCATTAACTGAATGATGATTGGCTACTACTGCAGATCTCTTACCGATAAAGTAGGCATACATAAAATTGACTTCATAGGTCCACAACTTATTCTTCCTTAATTTGTAAAATACAGGGCTGTATTGTGGCTGCTTTAGAAAACAATGGACATAAAAACATGGTCAAAAATTGTTTTGAGGTAGGGCCAATTGTTTATTGGACAATAATTTTGCCAGTTGTTTTGTATGAACGTGATACTTGTTTTAGTTTGACGCAACAACATAAACTATAGATATCTGAAAAAGAAGTGATCGGCTAAGTAGTTGGATCATAAGATAGAAGTAACGAGGAGCTTCGTGTTTTATAAAGGATATCCAGTGTTTTCAACATAATGAATTCGAGGCGACTGCAATACGTAGGAGAAGAGGCTAGGATGGGGAGGGGGCGGGCAGGAGGGAATGCATACCATTCTGAAAACTATTTTTTGGAAGAAAAACCAAGACGTTTCCTTTTTGTAGTATTTGCTTCCCTCTCTTACCAGTTACCCCCAATTTGGAACATGGGACATCCGTGAAACGTAGGACTCCTTGGACGGGTGATCAGTCCTTCGCAAGCCCGCTACCTATACAAAGACAGAAAAACATCCATGCCTTGAGTGGGGTTCGAACCCATGATCCCAGTGTTCGAGCGGGTAAGACAGTTCATACCTTGACCCGCGCCGCCACTGGGATCGGGGATTTTTATTTACTTCATTCTGCATAAATATAAACATATTCCAAAGCCCTTCGCTTTCAGCTACTTGTAATTTATACTCTTCCTTAAAGGACAACCTTTTGCAGACATAAGGTACAGGTGGCAAACATTTTTTCCCATTTGATTTTGAGTACTTTGAAATTGGATAACATTGCCCCCTCCTTCGAGATTTATTTTAAATCCATCGTAAGCTCCTCGATTTCATTATTACACCGAACTGCGCCAACCGTATAAATAAACTTCCTTAGTAGAATTAAGCAGTGCCCTCCAAATAATATTGTGACAGATTGGGCCGTTTCTAGGAGACGAATACCTAAACATGTTCCAACCAACGAGCATCCAACAATAGAAGGGCGTCCAGTGCTAGGTAACAGACCGGTAAACATATACCACAGCAAGGAAGTCGCAACAATAGGGCTTCCATTGCTAGGCAATGTATGGGTGGACACGCCTGATATTAATACATGATATCCATTGCTGAGCAACGATGTATTTTCTGTGGGTGGTCCGTGCCGAGCCTGTATAGGTCTCAGTGAAAACTGTTCGAGGGGATTCGACAGGAAGGCCACAGCAGAGTCCCGGAGGCTACAAACGAAGATTAGGATTGCAGTGCGAGACTTTGCTTTATGTGTTACTGTTTTAGTAATAATTTCGAGAGTTACAATTCTTTGTGGTTACAACTTAAACTTATCCAATAAAACAGCTCTGTCAAATCCGAAATCCGTAAATTGTCACGGATACCCGGACACGTGAAAATATTATCGTCCTCAGGTGAAATAATTTATACAGCGTCATATTTCATAGAGCTTTCTTACGAATAAACCATGTAGTTACTGCACTGATGTGTGTACGAAGAGAATGCATGATTAACTTCATTCATTCAAAAACAGCTTAATTCCTTCCGGCGTCAGTTGTCAGCAGGTCAACTTTCTAGACATCATCACGCACGCGATATCTGGGAGCCTGACACTTATGCATGTTCTCAGGGTATCACTCCAGCTGCTGACTGCATTACACACCCTCATCATCTGATAATTATGTGGTGCTTCGTGAAAATTGAAATGTCCTGAATTTGGTTTGGAAACCTGCAACAGGTGCATTTGCTTCGTCTCTCTTCTACTTGCCTCCCACTTTCTCCCTTCATCTTCTTCGTATTCCTGAGCCGTATGAACAGGAAATTCGGGTTATTTTGTCAAAAGGATGCGTTTATAATAGAGAATACTGGCTAAAAATTAAAGCAGAATTGCACTAAAAAAAGTAAAGTGAAGCTATCCCTGTAACAGGTCGTGGAGGCCCATAGGGTTGTGAGACATTATCTAGACAGTCGGCTCACAGATGGCGGTAAGGTTGTCAGCCTTACGCGCCGGCCGCGCTGTACTCCCCAGGAAAATTCCTGGTACAGATTTCTGTTAGAGGCTGAGTAAACCCCAGGGCCATAGTGCGGCTGGAAGGATTAGGTCAATTGAAAAAAATTCAGTGATCTCGTCGGAACTTGAACCCGCGACCTTCCGGCTTGTAATATAGTCCCCGGACCAATATACAAAATAAAGAAAGCAGATCAGAAGGAAAGAAAGGAAAAGCAGTAGATATTTAAATAACAGTGGTTTCGACAAAAATATTATGCTTACTTGGATGATAATGCTTGTACGCAACGCAGGTATGTTCGCATGTGTGTCCTTCAAATGTTCCAGATTCAGTCTCCTATCAAAGAAGATCTGTGACCTCTAAAGTGATTTAAAATAATTAATTACGGAACATAAATACATTATCTGTTTATATTGAATTAATTACTACTGTTCGAGTAATTCTTCACCTTTATATACACATGATTACTGCAAATTGTGTAATATTTCGATCTCAGGTGTTAACTGGGTATTATCGCAAATCATGACGGTAGAAATAATGAAGTGAATAATGACTGTGAACTTGCTATGCAGATATAGGTATCGATAAGATCTTCTTCTTCCCCGCTGCAGAAGAGTCATGCCATCTTGTGGACAAATTCAAAACAAATTAATGCAATCTGAAGCCATCATTCATTTTCTTTGATTATAAATATAATTTGATTTACTATTCGATTACCGTTGGTACGGCGACAGATAAAGCGAAAAAATTACAGCGCGTTGCAATATATGTTTATTACATAATTATGTTGATACAGAATATTTAGATAAAATTAAATAAAGTACTTGAAAGCGTGATATATGTCCTGCTGCATTTTACAGCCAGAAAGTGGGCAGCAAAATACTTGGAGCAGTTAGGTTCATATCTCTTTGTGCCTCTATGGTTATACTTTCTTGAATGAAGTGTACAAATTGCACACGGACAGGGGAGGTGGTGTAGTCTGCACACTTCAATCAAAATGTTCTGGGTCTGCAATCCTGTTTACCCGCGCTGCCTAGCAACCCGCGGTACCCTTGGTGACGTCACCGCTGTTGACTTGCGTTGCCTAGCGACCAGGATGCTAGGACTCGGCTAACTTCGGCTCACTTCGGCTTCGCTCGGCGCATCACGGCTGGCGGGGGCTGGGGGAGGGGCGTCATCCATAGCTCAACATGTCACAATATTCAAACGAATTTAAACCTGACCCATATCGATAACATATAACCCCCTGCTTACATGAAGTTCAAACCGAAATTCTTAAATTTCCCTAAACTATATGCATTGTTCAATGAGTCCTTCATGGCGTAAAACATAGATTGCATTAATAATTATAACTTTGTTTAAAATATTTTCAGTATGTATCGTGAACATTGGTTTTGCTCGAGTTTCGCCCAATTTATAGTTCGTACAAGAAGCATTCCCTCACACTCTGTCACATGTAAAGTGCCGGGGCAGACATGAAATCTCAATGCCGGTCGCAGCTGCAGTCTAACTCAGGAGCTGCGAAAGATGGGTATAAAGCAATGGTAGAATGATGATAAGCAGGGGCAATCTGAGAAGGTTCTGAGGAATACCTGCTCCAGTGCCACTTCATTCATCGCGAAACTCACACGGAGCTATCTAGAACTGAACTCGAAGCGCCATGTTGAGACGCTAGCGTGTAACCACACGCCTTACGTCATGATTTTGTCTAAAAATTTTCCGCTACAGTCTCTGTACTTTTATGTGTGAGCAGGATACATATCTTGGCATAAAATGTTTATTTATCCAAATATTCTTAAAACTGCATCTCATTTTGGAGTAAGTACTGAGCACACTTTGCACTTCTAACGAAGAAAGAAGGCAGTAATTCTTTTGTGGACGTTACTGCGTTACTGGGTTACTGCTTTAGTTTTATTGCTTTTTTCCTACTGATCGCTTTCTTCTCTCTTTTTTTAACAGTCGATTTCCGCAACGTCAATCATTTGCCTTCACTTTCTTTTGAACTAACTTATTAAAGTGTTTTATGAAGGTCGATCTCAAGAAACAAAAAAGCAAGGAAGCAACTGTTCGACCATTGACACTTTCATACTCCAACTCTTGTACTATTAATACTTCTGATACAAAGCATAGAGTTAGTCAACTATCTGTCTATCCATCTATCTATGGACCTACAGCCCTTGTGGACCTTGGCAGTTTCTCAGTTTCTTGATCTACACACAGTCGGTAGGACTCCTTGGATGGAGGATCAGCTTGTCGTAAGGCCGCTACCTAACACAAACAGGCATCTATGCCTTGAGTGGGATCCGAAACTACTATCCCAGCTTTCGAGCGAGTGGCCGCGCGGCCACTGTGATCGGCCTACCTCTCAACTAGGGGACATAAAACTGTGCTTTCACGCATGCGTAGCAGTGTGAAAACCTGGAGATTACTGTTGTGAGCGCTGTTTCATTTAAACATGAACGGAATTCTAGATTAGGATTCAAAACGGGTAGGAATAGGAACGTGGACAGGACTGAGTGTGTCAATGGCGTTGCTTCTTTTGGTGTGCGCCTTGCCTCTTTCACTGACCCTGAAATAATAACAGCCATCCCGTGCAAGTTTTTGCTTCCGAAGTTTTTTTCTTTCTCCCACTGTTAATGAGTGCCAGATGTTATCGTTACCTTCGCATTAAATGCACAACCTCCTTATTAAGATAGGCAAATGTAAATGCGTAGGACCGGGGAGAACTGGACCATTTAAGGGCCCCTCGAGCTAGAATTAATATAAACGTGTTAGAAAATAAAGTTGTCGTTTTGTTGGTGTAGTTTCTGTGAGAGGACCGAACGAGACTGGTTGGATGGGTTTCCGTAAGTTAATGGAGTAATGAAAAGAACAGATGAAGTGTAGAAAGTAGATTGATTATGTTTAGTTGGGATGGCTTGGTACGAAAGTGAAATGACCTAGCCATTGAAAGTGAGAGTAAAATCACGTGCCAGGAAGGCTGTTGGAAAGTCTTCTTTTAATTAGTGCTATCAGCATTCTTGTGTTGCCCAACAATTCTCTCGAATGTTCATAGCCAAAGCATTCAAATGGGATGACGTTCAGTTGAGATCTGAAATAGCATTTCATTTCAGAGGAACGCTACTGCCTTCAGCAAGTCTGCAAGAAATTGCAGCTGTATGCAGCTTGAGTGTGTGGCAGCATGGGGCAGACATAAGAAAGAAAGGAAAAAAGAAAATGATGCAAAGAACGAAAGTGACGGTCTAGTGGAGAGCAACCCTGCTGCATATTTGGAGGTTTCCGGCATCAAATATCGGCCCAAATTCCGGCAGAACTAAGTGAGTTACTTTTTCTTTTGCTAGTGGGGTGGGACTAAGTCCCGTGTACTGTGGCCACTTCTGGCCTATGGTACCAGCCCCAGATGATAGGTGAGGCTGATTGTGGAGCAATTGGTGGAATGAAGATTGGCAGGGGAAACCGAAGTACTCGGAGAAAACCTGCCCCAGCGCCACTTTGTCCACCACAAATCCCACTTGACCAAACCGCGATGGGAAGCCAGCGACTAACCGCTTGATTTATGGCGCGGTCACTAAGTGAGACTACTCTGCGGTTTTCGTCAGTCCCTCCAGGCAAATACCAGGAGAATATCTCAAAATGGCCATGCTCACCTCAGTAACCGACTTATCACTCTGTCCCATACAGTGTGAACCAGTGTACGCGCTACCAAGCAAACCGAGTAGAGGGCAATATGCGGGATCCAGAAGACTATCTTACCGAGTTCTGGGATGTAAAGTTGTTAGCTGTCTTCTCTCTCTGATTTTATTTTACGATGCTGGTAATATCTATACTAATGAGCTCAGGACCATAATACCATTACGGAGTAATGAATTGGAAAGTATTTGGAAGACTGCTGCCATAGAGTAATCAACGTATAATCCCAGTATTTGCCTAGTAGGTCATCTGAGGAAAACCATGACAATCTCACAATAGCCTGTGTCCGGACCGAGATTCCAACTGAGGACATCAAGATTGCAAGTGCAGAGCGTTACAACACCCTCCTGCTTGGAGAGAGACCCAATAGGCTTCACAGCGTCACATTCTAGAACATAATAATATTTATAATCGCCACAAATCTCACACTTATGATGTATGATCTGCTTCGGCATTAAGGTTGTGACTGTTATATGCAGTAGTGAGTGCAGGGACATGAGACACGACTGTTTATGAAATAAGTGGAAGATATTAGAAATTAACTAAACATTCTCTCTTTCTGTCAGTGATACATCACTTATTGGGTGCTCACATTTTGTGGATGTGAGCAGTCTCACTGGTGTTTCAGAGGATGTGTCTGGGAAAATAACCACTTTTCTGAGCGTGCTTCCGAAGTGAACCAATTCTGTAAGATTTGAGGTTTTCACGGCAGTGGCTATGAAGAATGTCGTCTTCTGGGATGTGGCGCTGTGTAGATATTGTATAAACCGAAGTTTCGGAGAAGAGTATCGCCTCCATCTTCAGGGTAGAAGAAAAAAAGAAAGAATCCGCGAGCGAGAAACCAGCGTGAGCAGATGGCTGAAGCGATTCTGTTTGCAGGCTGGTTTAATCTGAGAGGCTCTTTACCCTGGACTCCGAATTCCTTGGCCAGAATATTTTGCGAGGCGGCTTTGAGATATCGGTCGATGTTAGTCGGTTTCGTGTGGAATGTGTGGCCCAAGGATCCATTACAATTTCCGCAGTTGTCTGTGCCAGAGAATAGCAAATGACCTCCTCCCCACTCCGTCGTAAACCGAATGGTAGGATGGACGCTGTTTGTGTTGCGGAGAAAGTTGTTCAGCTCGTGTGGGTCCTGTGGCTTAATGACCGAATATCATCCACATACCTGAGCCAGTGACTAGGCTTTGAGGCAGCTGTGTCCAGCACCACTGCGTCAAAATTCTCCATGAAGAACTGAGCTATGACAAAGGTTTGACTTCTTGGTCACTCCATAATTATGGTCGCAGTGCTGGCGGTCGAACAGAAAATATGTTGAAGATTTCTGTCTTCTGGGATATAACCCCGTGTAGTCCTTTGAAAGGCAACCGACGGTTCGGAGAAACATGTTTAATTTATTTTTAGGGTCGACGAAAGAGTCGAGCAAGAAACTAGCGTGAAGGCAGGTGGAACCTGAGCTCTGTTTGCCACACGCTTTCAAGCTGGTATCTCTACTTACCACGTGCTTTCATGTTGGTTTCTTGCTTGGCTTATTCTTTGACCCTGAAAATGGAGGCGACATATTCCACCGAAACGGTGGTTGTTGTTCGGCGGACTACACGGTGTTATGTCCCAGAAGACAGGACTCTTCATAATCACCGCTGTTGAAGACTTCAAATCCTATAGAAAATGTGTTGACAAGAGCGCCAGGTGGAAGAGGCAGGTTATGTCTTTGTTCAGCTGTTGGTCAAACCTGTACATTGTTTCACTGAGATGATATTGTCGCGTGTCGGGCGTATAACGCGACAAATAACTTCACGCCGTATTTGTTATAGCGAATTTTATTTCACATTCGCACTTACAATCACCCAAATTACAGATTTACGATTACTGCTATCTGCAGTATCACAATTAGTACACTCCAAATGCCACAATACAACTGACTGGTTGCTGGCTAGCTCGGAACTAACTCGGAGGTAGCTCGAGGACTGACTCGTAGGTAGCTCCAGGACTCGCTGACTGACTGTGAATAGCCTTCGCTGCTCCTTATGTAGCCTTGATCGGACAATTGTCGTCTGGTGCCTT
>NW_019725003.1:205822-214429 GCF_002891405.2 Cryptotermes secundus | reverse complement strand
ACGCGACAAATAACTTCACGCCGTATTTGGTATAGCGAATTTTATTTCACATTCGCACTTACAATCACCCAAATTACAGATTTACGATTACTGCTATCTGCAGTATCACAATTAGTACACTCCAAATGCCACAATACAACTGACTGGTTGCTGGCTAGCTCGGAACTAACTCGGAGGTAGCTCGAGGACTGACTCGTAGGTAGCTCCAGGACTCGCTGACTGACTGTGAATAGCCTTCGCTGCTCCTTATGTAGCCTTGATCGGACAATTGTCGTCTGGTGCCTTGTTGCTAGCCACGCTCTCCGGAGTTGTTGACTGCTGCCTAGCAACCACGATATCCCTCGGTGACGTCACCGCTACGTTACCGTGCGGAGGAGGGGGAGGGGAGCGCTGACTCACCCGCCGCGTCACTGCTGGTGGGTGGGGGTTCTCCTTTGCGCAACATGTCACAATATCATAATTCATTCGCCTGTGCTCGTCTCAAGGAAAGAATGTTCACTGCCCTTGTTGACCTGGACGGGAAATCAGCTCCTACCCTTCCTGTCGTGATTATCTCAAATCTTAAATCTGTATGTACATATGTAGCAAGTCACGTGGCCTACATATTTCGGCTCTAATCATGGAGGCACGATGTACGTCCGAAAATTTGGCAACGTTGGTGACATCCACACGGGATAAACACCCAAGAAAGGATTAACACCAACAGTTAGCTGCCGTGAGAGCATTCAGGAAGTAACTTTTCTGTCTCTCTCGGTTCCTTCTACCAGTATATGTCCGACGAGCTGCTGGTAAAACATAATCGGCGCACCGAAGTGGTTCTTTTCATTCTTCGCTCACAGTCTGCCGTTCCGATAAACGGACTGCCGCAGAACTAGCCGAAACTAAAGACACGACTTACAACTATGATTGTACAAAATCATGGAATTCAACTCGTTAAGAGACACCAGTGCTTCTTAATAATAATTTAGTATTTCAATATCTTCCTTACAGTTTTATAAGTTGTCATTAACATTGAAAAATAACATATGTGACTTCCCTTTTGGCAAACATTAGCCAATGTAGGGGAAAATAGCAACAAAGCAAAGAGTTAGCGCAAATATTTGACCTGATGATGACCATGAAGTGCCGAAACATGTTCTAAAATAATATATAAAGTTCATACACAAATTGTGGTACTTCAAGCAATTATACGTATTTTCTTCCGACAATCCTGCAGCTACCTCAGTAATGCACAGTATATATTGACGTGAGTCTATATATATATATACACACACACACAATATATATATATAGATAGATAGATAGATAGATAGATAGCGTATTCGGTATAGCGACTGCCTACGGGCTGGACGATCGAGGGGTCGGAGTTTGAGTCCCGGTAGTGTCAAGAATTTTCGCTTCTCAAATTGTCCAGACCGGCTCTGGTGTCCACGCACCCTCCTCTAGGATGGGTGCGGGGGGATCTTTCCTCGCGGGTAAAGCGGCCGGGGTGTGAAGCTGACCACCCACCTCCAACTAGTGCCGAGGTCAAGAAAATATGGACATATACTTCCACTCCCCCATACGCCTTCATGGCGCAGTGCTTAATTACTTAAACACAGAGACAACTTTACCTTTTGACTTACCGTTAATTCATAATAACAAGACGTTTACCCCTAGAATGCTCAGACGGTGCACATTTGTAAAATACTCGCGTTTCTACTTTTCTTTTGCATGGGGCGCACTCCTTTGCAATACGCCGTTGTTTCCCAGTAGTCAGTGCGAGATTGTACTGGAATCACTTGTACACAAGTGAGATGCACATACGAATTCCTTACAAGTCGGAGAAATGTGGGGAAGAAAATATTCAAATGTGAAAAACCGGAGGTTATTAAGAGATAATTTTATCGAAGAATGCATAATTAATTCTAAGTGATGTATATATAACTTCTGACTTTCTTTCACAACACAGAATTTTAGGAGACTGTATTAAATGGCGTTATTATCACACCCACTTCAGAAGTTCGTAGATTCTCCATGTTCACATTGTGACATGTAGACCGGTTGATAAGCAACAACCGCGAAGTAAGCAAGTATTCAACGGGCGTTAGTAGGCAGCGGTCCGTAAACAGCAACAGAGAAAGGGTGTTTTCTTTGTGGTTCGTGCCGAGGTGTTATACGTAAATAGGACAAGCGAGAAGCGAGAGAGTGAGTTAGATAACTGCTGGGGTTCAGTTGTTGTGTTTGTTGCTGTTAAAAGCCGGTAGCCGAGGCCGGAGACAGTTCGGGATCCGAGAAGAAGGGGAACGTCCGCTGTTGAAAGCAGCTACCAAGAAACGGCTAGTGAAGACTGTAACAGACTGAGAAAACTTAATGTGTCCTATAATGATTTGTGAAGTTTGTAGAACAGTGAGAACATAATCCTTACTTGTAATAAAGAGCTGTAAGTGTTCAGTAAATCCGATTACCAATCTAAACCCCGTCTATAGTTATATCCATACACGTCTAAATATTATCGATTGTAGGAAATTAAAAATGTGTTCTCTGTATTGCTGTTCTTCTTATTCTTTAAATGATCAAATTAAGGAGAATGAGGCGCAAGAAACTAGAACTGAATACAAGGATTTCATCGGAAAATCTCAAGGATGCAGACTATTTTGAAGACCATGCGTAAATGAGAGTATAAAATAAAAATAAAAAGTAAAGCTATCCCTGTAAGAGGCCATGAAGGCCCATAGGGTTGTGAGACGTTGAGGGTCCCACATTATCTAGACAATCGGCTCACAGATGGCGGTAAGGTTGTCAGCCTTACGCGCCGGCCCCGCTTTACTCCCCAGGAAAATTATTTATTTAATTCCTGGTACTCATTTCTGTTAGAGGCTGAGTGAACTCCAGGACCATAGTGAGGCCGTAAGGATTAGGTCAATTGAAAAAAATACAATGATCTCATCGGTATTTGAACCCGCGACCTTCCGACTTGTATTATTATAAAAATAGGATGCTAGATTAGAGACTGAATTTATTTGGCTCAGGACAGGGACCAGCAGCAAGTTCTTCTGAATATGGCAATGGACCTCCTACCTATAGAAGGAGGGGGGTTTGGTCTCATGAGCTACTATTAGCTTCTCAAGAAGCGCTCCTCTCCATGCAGTCAGTTGGCCCGGAAATTAGGAAATGTGAAGGCGACCCATCTTCCAGGGATATGACAACCAGTAGGAGTATATGAGATCAAATGAAAAGCTATCATTCGCTTCTGAATTTGCTGCAGGAAAAGCACACACAGCGGCTTGAGGACACAATGAAATCTTCTTTTCATATATATTATGTATATTGTGACATGAGGCCTGAAAGCTGGAATCATCCATTGCCAGACAACGGCTCGCTAACATATGTTTCCGCGATAAGAACCCGGAAAACAATTTGCTAGGCAACGGCTCAGTAAACATCGCCTAAAAGCCGCAATAATAAAGCCAGACACGGAATTATACGTTTTGTTAAGGAAGGTTTCATTCACATTTCCGTGACAACTAATTCATGGAGAGCAGTAGTGGAACCCTTGAAGGCAGTGATCTCTATTCGATTCTCTGGCAGTTATAAAAGGGAGTTAATTCACGAATTCAAGAGATTTGTCCGAGATTCTTCACAGTGATTCGTCAGGCACACGTTGTTCAGAAGGAGTTAATGTGTGAGCTGTCATAATTGATTGTAATTGTAAAGAAGTGCCAGTGAACCCAATAATCAAATCAAGAACCCATTATCATTAGTCACACTAACACCTAGTACGTGATAAAATCTCTATGTAAATTTTTGCAGTACATAGAAGCAGTTAGAATTACTTTAATTGACTCAGATCTTTTGTACGTAACTTACAGTAAAACTAAGATAATTTTCTCAGTTGCTATCGCTGGGGCCTCTTATGTAGTCAGAAGTTGCAATAGTTGTTGGGAAAGGAAACTGACGTCAACGTTAAATCAGAGTTATTCATTTATCTGATGTGTGACTGTTATGGTTGTGAAAGTTGGCCGTGAATTGAATTTCTAAGGTTAAACTTTTAAGAAATTTAGTTTCTGTATTCGATAATGAGACATTTAATAACATCATTTTTTTTCCTTATGTTTAATGTATCATTGATTTCCACTGTATACATATGAAAGTCTTTTAGAACAATTGTAAGTTGTTAGGACGGAGCTGATACGTGATGGGATATGTTGCCTTGTCTAGTTGCTGTATCAGTCACATGATAATTGTTATTTTGAAGTAGATGAATGATCTTTGTGTTTGTATGTATGCGAAAACGCATGTTGAAGTGCCAGCATATACAATACAGCTGCTAGTTTTTACCAGCGCCGTGAAACACAAACAATATGTAAATTACGCTGCGAAAGAGGAGACGTTATTAAGAAAGACAGCTCTCACCTACTCATCAATGCAGATCTCTCTGTGAAACAGCCTTCTGTTCTTCACAAACTTTTCTCTGTTGACGTAGGGCCGTACTCGACTAAAGAACATGCACTGTGTAAGGACCATTTTGACTTCGGAAATTTTTAATTTATTCTTTAACCCTAAGAAATTACAGGGGGAACGCCGTACCATAGTTGGTTGAGGCACTATACTACAAGCCGGGAGGTTGCGGGTTCGATTCCCGATTAGACCATTCGATTTTTCAATTGACCTAATCCTTCCAGCCGCACTATGGCGCTGGTGTTGTCTCAGCCTCTAACAGAAATGAGTACCAGAAATCTTCCTGGTGGATAGAGGGCAGCGGCGCGTAAGGCTCACATTACCGCCATCTGTGAACAGATTGTCTAGAAAATGTGGGAGCCTCGACATCTCAAAACCATATGGGTCTCCACGGCGTGTTACAGGGATAACATTAAATTTTACCTAAAAAACTAAAATCATAGACACATAGGCCCTATTATCCATTTAGTGAATTGTTATAAAAAGATAAGCCTGGGTGTAAAGTTTTCGCTATTTAAGGTAGAGGAATAAACAGAACGTAACTTATCATGAAGGCCTTAAAAATGACATAGGTTCCAAATAAGGGCCGCTGCGGTGTTCTTCATTAGATGAGAGTAGGTTAAGGAATTGAAATGGAAATGGAAATGTTATTAACGCTTGATAACAGTCAACTCTTAATTGCAATAAGAAAACAAAAAAGTCCCATATCCTGTAACCAGCCGAGTATCGAGTCAGAGATTGAACTCACAGTGCAGAGGTTGTGTATGTCATGCTGTGTTGTCACGGTTACTTACATGTAGCACGAATGGTGGAGCCGAGGAGTGCCTATAGGATATTGGTGGGAAAGCCAGAAGGAAAGAGAACCACCGGGACAATATTAAAATGGATCTTCGAAAAATATGATGGGATGGTATGGATTAGATTGATCTGGCTCAGAATAGGGACCAGTGGAAGGCTCTTTTGAACATGGTAATGAACTTTCGGGTTCCATAAAATGCTGGGAAATTCTTGAGTAGATGCATAATTGGCGGCTCCTCGAGAAGGGCTCAGCTCCATGAGTAAGTAAGTATTTACAGAACTACTTAAATGTTTCTTTTTATTAAAATATGATATAAAGGAGATATTGTAAATCTTGAATTAGCGAACTGCAGAATGAAATATATAAAAAACATATACTTTCTACGTAAAACTAGCAACTCTGTTAATCACACTCACAGGACGGACATTCACGTTGTAATCATCTACAGCAGTTAAGGCACCACATTCTTCGTGCACGTATAGAGCGATTCTAGAATATTGTCGGGGTGTCCGTGGCCTATAAATGGAAACGCCGACAATAATTTGGAATCACTCTGGGTTTGTTGTGATCACCAGGCTGGTGGAGCGGTACTGCTCTGCACTTGTACTGCGTCTGCGCTCAGGTTGAATCTCGGTTAGAATACTTGCGCTCCTGACTGAGGTTTTCGGGAATTTCCTCAGCCCCTCAAGACAAATTCCTGGAGCGCACTAGCCAAAACCATTTCCTCCTGAAACCTTTTCAATCCATCCACCGTGAATCTCATCATTCGATGTTGTATAGTCTGGTTATTGACCAGACCATAAAGAAAACTACAGAAACAGACGTGCGCTACATGCAGCATTGTCCTCTTTACAAACTTTGCAGGACCATGCCCTCGTCTGCTTTATGGATAGGTCTTACATGGTCCTGGCTGTCAGAACAGATCACTGGACGGTAAAAGATTTCCGCGTTTAACTTTCTCATGTACGTACAAAATTGTCCCTGCGCTTAATTAATTGAGCTTGATGCCACGAAGACACATGGAGGAGTGGAGTACGGCTCCACCTTTTTTCACCACGACATTAGATCGAGGTGAGAGGGCCTGCTTCACGCCTCGTCCGGTTTAGCCCGGGGAAGAGACCTTGGTACCCATTGGGTAGGAATCTACTCGTACAATATATGAGGAAGTACTGCGACATTGAGCAAGAAGTTCCGCGAAGAACTAATCGATTTCTTTTTATTCGATACTACATGGACCTCATAGAAAACGATGCGTAAACTCCTCAGCTATTGCGTGCGAATTTATTGCAGCGGAAACGTCTTCACCGAGCCGTTTATAAGACAACTTTTTCTTTAAATAAAGGAATTGAGTTAAAAGTTGCTCCCGAAGTTTTGCAGGACTCACAAATTTTGTGCTCTCCGGATACGAAGAATTGCTTTTTCGGGTGCCATCTCTATGTACGTACGTACATATGTACATGACTATATGGAAGAGCACATCGCTAGCTTCTGAACAGTTTTATTTTCTTTGGCGCTACAGCCCCAATTTTGGCCTTGGCCTACTCCCATGAAGCTTTCCTTTTCACTTCGGTTTACTAGATTGTAGACTGTACAGGTGGATGGGGCAGGATAGACCCACTCAGTTGGGCCCGTTAGAAAGAGCTAGTCTCAATCACTGCCTTTTTCCAACGGGCCCAACTGAGTAGCTCTATCCTGCCCCATCCACCTGAGGACGGAGACATATCCAGTCTTGTGGTCTTTGTCTTATATACCAGACGATGGATAGAGTCCAAAATAAACCTAATAGTTCTGTACGGCATACACCATTGTCAGAATCCTTTAAAGTCTATTTAGATCGTAGACATTCGGTAGAACTCCTTGGGCGGGTGATCAGCACGTCGCAAGGCCTCTACCTATATAAAAACACAGAAAAATGCACACACACACACACACACAAACACTAAACACTAAACATCCATGCCCTAAGTGGGATTCGGACCCACGGTCCCGACTTCCGAGCGAGCGAAGACAGTGCTTGCCTTAGACCGCTGGGCTACTGTGACCGACTCCTGAATTTTTATTCGTGTTCGGTATTTAAGATTTCTTCCGCCATAGGTCTGTGCCAGTTGAATATCGATATTCCAGCTCTAAAAATAGGCTCAAAAACAAAATTGATATTTTCTAGGAAACTGTTATGTTTTATTTTCTCAGTTACGGATATCAGCGAGAAGACCGATTATCCAGAGCGAAGATTTTCGTTTCTTCTCCGATCCGCGTGGCCTTAGGCCAAGAGCGCTTTTATACTAATCATTTTCATTTCGTCCTTTGTTCACATTCTACACTTAGGCGATTTTAGAAAGAAAGAGATTAACCTAAGAAATAATCATGGAATAAATCAACAGTAATGAAAACCGTGACAAACTCGTTGAATCCTTTATTACTGCACAACTATCAGCGTCCAACTTCTTGCTTGAATCCCAGCATTGTAAAGGCCACGCCATAGCTAAAGCGGTTAGTCGCTGGCTTCCCACCGCGGCGGACCGGGTTCGATCCCGGGTCTGGTCAAGTGGGATTTGTGGTGGACAAAATGGCGCTGGGGCAAATTATCTCCGAGTACTTCGGTTTTCCCTGGCAATCTTCATTCCTCCAATTGCTCCACAATCACCCTCATCTATCATCTGGGGCTGGTACAATAGGCCAGAAGTGGCCGCAGTACAAGGGACTGAGTCCCACCCCACTAGCAATAATAAAAAAAAAAGTTTAAACCTTTGTGCGTGGGAAGTTGAATTTCCCTGGATGCTCTATTGAAGAAGACACTTTCATTTCAAAGAGAAACAAACGAAATGTCACTTGGGCGAATGTCCTGAATATCTCAACCACAAGGATGAACACTACGCCTACCAGAATTTCCTTCTATTCAGTCGATGTCATGGGTACGCCTATACTCATCTGAACAGGGGTGGACAGTTATTACTGTCCTGGGGCCACAAATCACTCGGGCCGGATAAACTCAACAAAATAATATAGCGTGTATAGCGAACGCACTCTGGGGAAATGGATAACTGGTTCAACGTACCATCTGCACATGCGCCCTTTCTACCCATCTCTCCCGTCGCGAGTGCTGTTTCTAGTGCTAGAGACCATTGTCGGGCGGGGGGTGGGGTAGCTGGGAGGTTCACTGACAATTCTCTTTCAACGTTTTCATTGTAAAACAATATCGGACTTCTTTCTTTCCTCCACGAATGCATCGTCTACGGAGGTGAGATGAACTGGTTTCCCCATAAGCTGGAGGTTTTCCAACAGAGCTTCAGACGTTGTGTAGACCTTGCGGTTTGGTAAATTTAATTACTTATCTTTGGAGTTTTATTAGCTACCATGCTTGTGTGTGT
>NW_019725003.1:173670-204616 GCF_002891405.2 Cryptotermes secundus | reverse complement strand
TAAGTTTCTACTTATGGTGAGCCGTTATGGCTCAAGGGATTCGTTTGGCTGATCACGCGACACCCTCTCTCCACTAAAGTTGGCACCAACTTCGCCGACAAGTGGCAGTAGCTCGGTTGGTATAGTTCACTTGCGGACTAAAACCACGGAGTTTCTTTGTTGATGAGCCGTTATGGCGCTCAAGTTGAGTGAAGTAAGAAGAGCGGTGCCGCGAACAAACGAAATGTCGCGTTCTGATCGGATGAGAATCGTTAAGAGTCCATTTGATCCTTACCGTGAAACCGACAGTCTAATCAGTGTGTATCTTGACATCCATGAAGGTGTTATTATGGAAGATTTGAGGCTTTCTTCTGTTATTATGGAGTTCATCTTTCTGGACAACAGGTTAACAACAGACCGATACCGGCACCTCCCGGAAACTAAGTTGCAACTTTATATAAACGCGTTCGACTTTACTTGCTGCAGGATGGAAGACAGCAACCCTTTAAATGCACTGTGCACCAGTTTTATTCTGGACGGTTTATCTGTCCATGGGAACCCGTTGAATGTCCACCACGTTCTGCAGACCTCATACAACTGGATTTCCCGTGGGATTGCTTGAAATCCGTGGGGTAAGATGGCAAACCGCGAAGCACTGCTGCAAACAAAACAATATCCATGACGCGTGCGCAGCCGCTACTCCAGTGACAATGCGACGCGTGCGCACTAGTATCCAGTATCGTATCCACACGTGTAAGCAACAGGACTGACGTCAGTTTGAGCTCTTACTGCAGTGAAATGTACAAACTTTAATGTTCCATACGCATGTGGCGCATGTGTGCCTTATGGACTTGCAGTATGTTGTCAGTTGGCCACACTGCGTTGTTGCTTCTATGCGAATACATTAAGAAAAGAATGGTTTCGTTCATTATTCATGTTGATTGTGCAAGTTGTAGAAGTTGTTGTTTAGGATGTTTGTGTGTGACTCGTTACACAGAGACTTTCTAACTGAAATATGCACAACCAGCACGACCAGTAATGTAAATATACGTGTATATCCCGCACTCCATGCGAGAGAAAAAAACCAGAAGGAATAGGCTTCCTGCAACTGTATGAAATTTACTTAAATTACCAACAGCCTTAGGCAGTGTACTCCAGAACATACACAATCAAAGGAATTTCCACAGACCACTCATGATGACGATTGGCCCCAAAATCGAGATATTCTGTGAGCTCCCACCCCACCAGCTGGGGAACGGGTGTTCTCTTATCTATTACTAAAAAAAAAAAAAAAAAAAAAAAAAAAAAAAAAAAAAAACAAGAAGTAAACGAGAAAAATCAAATAACATTTAATATATGACCAGTAATTTGTGTCAAAAGAAAACACAACAATTAATCGGCATAACCAGCCACAAGATATCCTATCACAACTCGCACAGGCTGTCTCCGCCACAACACCACATACTCGTATAAGGCATACTTTACAATAAACTTCACGCTAGCATAATACCATCTCTGTAATCCCCTGCACACACAATACAGACAAAACCTATATATACATTCTGAACTTACACAATTCCTCCAAGAACAATAATCAGTATGCTAGTATTATGTACGTTACCTCGAGATGGGCCCTCCTGCCTGGAGTTTAACTACCAAACCGAATCTTTCATGGCGCCGATCCAAACAGAATTTAGTTACGGAGCGAGACGTCCGTACACGACGACTTTCCAGGCAGAAGAGACCGGGTGCCTCAGCTGAATCACAAAGGATAGAGGAGTGATGACGTAGAATACGCCACGGAATAAGGATAGGTAGTAGGAAAATTAGGGAAAAACGGTGTGACCCGCGGCCGCCGCCGCTCGGAGAGGGCACTACCACCAATGAGCCGAAGGGATCGGCTCATCTGTAACAATGAAAATAGATTTTTGTATATTCGCCTCTAAATACTCGTGCCTTCACAATTTTTCATTTATTGCCTTGAAAATACAGCCATTTTTATTGTATATAATTCAGCATAAATGTAATATATTTATTGTTTTTGTTCCTACACACCTGATGATGGTCAAAAGTGACCGAAACATATAGTGTGATTAATATTATAAATCGATATATTTACTCACAGAATTACTGGATTTTTGGACTTGTCCATCGTCCTGTATTCTAGAAAACAGAAAACACGATGTTTCGCAAACTGGATCCGTTTCCGTTCTCAGGGGAGAAGACACCCACTCAGTTGGGCCCTTAGAAAGAGCTAATCTTAATCACAGGATCAGTGAATGACAAGATGAGACGA
Organism: Cryptotermes secundus; assembly: GCF_002891405.2. NCBI lineage: Eukaryota > Metazoa > Arthropoda > Insecta > Blattodea > Kalotermitidae > Cryptotermes > Cryptotermes secundus. The sequence continues at coordinate 202,341 of NW_019725003.1, read as the reverse complement.
GTTTAAGAATGATAAATAAGCTACATATGGACATTTTGAATGCTACGTTAACAGATGCAGTGAGGATTAGAAAGTCCACGTACATCGCATGACTGAAGATTGAATTCTCAGGTAAATTGTGGACTGTCAACTTCGGAGAAAGAATGCATGTATTGATATTGCCCAAACACATTGTAATAGTAGTTTCTGCCTGTATTCATATATCCTTCTGAAGCTGGCCTCTCAGCCCGAAACATGTCAAGGATGAAAGATTAAAGAGAGAGAGAGAGAGAGAACATTTATCAGTCAGACTGGATGGAGTTGATAACCGTTTATAAGACGATGATGATTATGATGATGATGATAATAAAAATTCGATTCTTTATTATTTATGTGCCGAGTGAACAGCCGCAAGGCAAATTACAGACAGAGCACAGGGTAGATACAAATAATTACATTATGGACAAACACTACATAAAGTCAAAAATAGTGATAATAATTTGTGCAAATCGTAAACGAATTTTTTGTGGACCACATTTACGCGCCCTAGCTTCAGTGACACAGCGGACACGCAGCTAAGCGTCGCAGCACACCGGGTTAAAGGAATTTAAATTGGAGGGGAGGGGTGGGGCGGTAACGTGGCTCATTTGCATAACTACAGTGTCAGGGCGGTATGTGTTGGAGCCCGTACGAAGGACCTCGTTGTAAGATTTCTCAGTCTTAGGTGGACCCTTGTTTCTTGGTGTTTCGATAAATCTTGAAGAGTCATTGCGCACTTCATTATGTCACGTGTCCCAAAGTAAGAGCGACCAAAATATGTGACCGGTTTCTATACACTCAGTTTGGTCAGGGGCGGGTTAATATATAGACGAAGTAGGCAAGGCCTAGGGCCCACGGCTTTTAGGGCGCAGTGCGAGGCGGGCTCGCGACTTGACTAGCTTCAGAGGGTGGAGGGCACCTACGCCTTTAAGTGCAACAAAAACAATGCCGTCCGCTTTCTGTTTTCATTCGTTATAATAAGTAACAAAGTGCCTAACATACACGCCCAGTGCCCTGGAACTCCGCACGGAACACTGCGTTAGGGCCCTGCAAATTCATAAACCTCTGCTGATTGTGGTGGACATGTTCAATCAGTTTGTTTCGGTTTCTTTTGGCTCCTTTAAAGAGTCCTGCATTTGGGTCTCAAATTGAGAATTCAAATTAATTGAATGGTAATTCCATCACGTGTAACCTCTCCATCTCTGGCTCAAAAGCCCTTTTGTTGGATGTTGGCCGCTTTTTCAGTTTCTTGATCTTCTTACACAGTCGGTAGCACTCCTTGGACAAGGGATCAGCCCGTCGCAAGGCCGCTACCTACACACAGTAAGTAAAAAAGTAAAAGTAAAGGTATCCCTGTACCAGGCCGTGAAGGCCCATAGGGTTGTGAGACGTTGAGGTCCCACATTATCTAGACAATCGGCTCACAGATGGCGGTAATGTTTTCAGCCTTACGCGCCGGCCGCGCTTTACTCCCCAGGAAAATTATTTAATTAAATCCTGGTACTCATTAACAACAAAAAAATAAAAAATAAAAAAAAAAAATAAAAAATGCCTTGAGTTGGATTCGAACCCACGATCCCAGCGTTCTAGCTAATGAAGACATTTCATGTCTTATACAGCGCGGCTACTCTGACCTGCTGTCAGGTGTAACCAGTTTCTTAATATAAAAATAAAGAAAGACAGTACGCTCTACAGGCGCGCTACACCAAGAGTATATGTCTGTATAGGGGTGTACGTAAGAAGTACTTCCTTACGGCGATGGAGAACCTTCTGATGATGGCTAGTGCAGGCCGAAACATGTGGAGGTGTATTTATTTATTTTCGTAGTGAACTGGTTGCACTTTGTGGAACTGCCGTTCGCTGAAGTTGACCCGCAACATTTTCATTGAGCAAATTTGTTTTAAACAATTTTAATGTAACACGAGGAACGTTTACAAAGTTGCAACAGAAAACCTTAAAGGATCAGACATGACGATAGACCAGGGTGTAAACGTGAGGCTAATATTAAAATGGATCATAGAGAATTGGGGTAATAGGGTCTTAACTGGATTATTTTGGCTCACGATAAAGCACACTACTTGATTTTGTGAACACAAAAGTTCGACTTGGGATTCTACAGGCGAATGGAATTATGACCGTTTAATTAACTTTATACTTTACAAAGAAAACTTTTATTATCCACTGAAAGAAGCAATGTTTAGTAAAACTTTAGATATGTAAATTTTTATATAATTTGACGAAGATTCTGTAAATTAATTCACTTATTCATTTGAACGGTCTTTTGTTATCTAGGCCTGTTTCGCAACGAGGTTTCCAATGAAAGTATCAGAGTTTACATAGGCCTATACGATATTTTCGCTCGCTACTTACCGGCCTTACCTAAATCTTACAGCCTCTTTCCATGCGTACGGGTATGAGTAGGTATTCATTAAACAGAATATTATTCCCCGGAGGTTCTTAGTGAAATTGTGATAATTATTTTGTCAGTTTGTGTGAAAAATAAGTGTGAATTTTAATATTTAGCCTAAATGTGAAAGTACTTTGGAGTTTCAACTGTTACATCACTTTTTTTGTAAGATTTTCTCTCAGTGCAATTGTTGCTTTGCTTTTCGAAACTGAACTACGTACAGCTTGAAGCATAAATATATACATGACCCAGCCACCGCTGAAAAGCGTCGTGCAAGGATGGAACAAGAAACGTGGAGTTTCAGTCACGTAGCGTTATCTAACGACGAGAGATGAAACTAGAACACTTTTAACTTGGCAGAGAGTTAGCTGTCTTCCCGCCCGATGTCACGTAATTCGTGTTTCTACCCAAATTAACAAAGAATTGAACCTAGGCAGGCGTATCATGTTCCCAACTTGAGGACGGTCCTCTACCGATCTCTGATCCGTAAATTAAAATGAGTCACGTAATGTTCTGCGTTCTGTGTACCATTGAACACGCGTCAAGAATTGTGGAGCTAATAGGCCTACCACTAATAAGTTCTTGTTTCAGATTGTCGTTGACTGAAGTATTTGGGATTACAAACAGTTCGTTAGATTCTTTATCTTGTATGAGTTTTATAGCTGGAATCGGAGACAAGTAGCAAAGTAATTTAAAATGAGCCATTCAGGAATTAATGCACTTCCATAAAAAGCGACTGGAAAATTGTTGAAGAAATTTGAACATTGGTAGACATCATATATTCGGTAGTCAGATTCATGTCTCTCTCGCTTTACCCCCTGGCACAAATTGGATAGGACGCTGAGTGGGCCCCAGAACCTGTCTGTACAACGTGGAGAAGAGAAAATTCTTAACCCTACCCGGTCTGAGATTTCGACCCCTCGGTCGACCAGCTCGTAGTCAGTCGCTATACCGACTGCGCTGTCCCTACTCTTTAATAGTTAGGTATTTCTGTTGGTAAAAAGGTAAAACTATAATTGTAACAGGCCATGGAGGCCCATAGGTTTGTGAGACGTCGAGGCTCCCACATTCTTTAGACAATCGGCTCACAGATGGCAGTGAGGTTGTCAGGCTTACGCTCTGGTAGCCCTTTACCCCTAGGAAGATTCCTGGTACTCATTTCTGTTAGAGGCTCTGTCAACCCCAGGATCACGGTGCGGCTGGAAGGATCAAGTCCATTGAAGAATCTAATGACCTCATCTTGAATTGAACCCTCGACCTTCCGCTTTGTGGTATAGTGCCTGAACCAACTATGCTACCACGTGCCCCTCTGCTGTAGTGTCACACAGAGCCAGCGCCTTTGTGTCTGAGAGTCCAGGTATTAGTGACATCTCTCCTATCAGTAAGACTCATTGCTCGCCTTAGCGTTCCGTAAAGTGACGGCTCATGGAAACAAAGCTCTGAGGAGAGGGGGCGAGACGAAGAAACTAGGTGATTTGGAAAATTGCATAATGAGTTTCAAATTCATATTCTTCACCAAATATCACCAGGTTGATCAGATCAAAGACAGTAGGATGAAACAAGTAAGGAGGAGTCAATCAACGATCACTTCCCACCCTTTCAATCGCCTTTTATACATTTGATCACTTACACTTGTCAGACTGTCAGAACTTTCGTCGCCCTTAAAGTAATACCTTTCCTTCCATCTTATTATCGATAATCGCACACGGTTTTCATGATTGTGAGGTGACATCTCGTAGTAGTGAGTTTAGAAAATACACATACTTCACAAGAGAGCTTCGGAACTACTTACTTGCGGTTGGCAGTCTTTGAAACTTTAGCTGATGTGTGGCGAAAAAGTTGATGTTTACAAGTAAGGAAATCGCCAAATAACATTTGTTGGTAGCTCGAATACCTTGTCGGGGCTCGAACTCGCGACCTTCCAGCTTGTAGCATAGTTTATCAACCGACTACACTACCGCGTAAACCCCCCCCCATGCACTTCCAACAGATGAAATTTAAGATTCTGATCAGTGCGGGCAGTGTTTTCGGTACGTTGTCATAAGCACTTTGAGGCTCACTTGTAATGTTGTAATATGTTATTACAGTGTACAAAACCACTCCTAAGTATTAGAAGCCTCTTCGCAGACAAAATGAACATATTCGGGCATTTGTGTAGGATGCGGAGCGACACACACGCACATCCGCCTGTAACTGAACCACTTATGTTCGAAAGGTCACGAATCACTGATTAGGATAGTTACTATAGGATTCTGACGATGGTGTATAACACACAGAGATATTGGGTTTTCGGACTTTATCCATCGTCCTGGTTTTTAAGATAACTAAGAAAAACACGACGTTTCGGAAACGGATCTGTTTCCGTCCTCAGGTCAGGGAAAACACCTATTCTTTTGGGTCCCTTAGAAAGAGCTAGCCTCAATCACTATATTCACATATTTACGGATTTGTGTTTATCAAAGCCATGTCAGCAACATATCCAAAATGGTATTAGTTGAGTAGTTCTGTCTGTTAAATACAGTTGACTGCATTCCTAAGTCCATTAAAAATTCTTACTTCACAAACTGATGCTCTTGTCAGAACAAACATACACGTCCCTCAGTCCTTCTTTTTCAGTGATAAATATTTTGTCGTCCATTTCGAAACATCTGACAAACATTTTAATAATGTAATCTATATAAATAAAAATGTAATATTAAATAAAACTCTTTTTTTGCTTTATTGTTATATATTATGTTAATTTTATGAAACAATTTTTATCATTTTTAATGAAGTGCTTCGGTATGATAAAAGTGGATGGTACTGGGTTAAGTTCAAAATTGATACGAGTCAGAAGGGAAAATATTTTGTTAAACAGTCAACCACTAAAATAAATTATTGGCCCTTTATTTTGATGCATTTAGTTAATATTATAAAATGAATGATTATTTTCAATTATGTGAGTGGTATTTTGTTTATTTTGAAAAGAGCCTGAGTTAAGAACGAAAAATTATTTGTTAACCAGCGAAATTCTGGAATAATATTCAGTTGACTACCAAGCAGTGTGCAAGAAAACGTAATATTTCGTCCATACAGAATTATTGACTTTAGAACTCACCAGAAACCATAAAATATTTGTATACTGTTGACTTCCAGTGATTCATGCGCTATTCAGAATACACGTTTCAACTGATTATAAAACACAAAGAATTGTAGTGGCAATAGTGATATTTAAATAGTAGCAATTCATTTGTTGGATTTCGGAGATATGAATGTAAAGTTGTTACTACTAAGGTCAGAAGTAAATCACCACGTGACATTAATATGGATAGCTCACCAGAGAAATCAACCCTATCCAGAAAAACTTTACTGTGCTTCAACACCGCGCCATGAAGACATCTGAGCAATGCTAATCTCCATTCTCGCATTTGTGTGTCCCAGGGTTTGTACACATATGTCTGTGGTACAGCAGGCAATTGCCCGTTTGTTGTTTCCGTTATGTAGAATAGCAGGCCACACTTGTAGTTCGCCATTTTCATTGTTATCAGCACATTTATCTGTGGCAGTACCCAACCAGATTAAAGCTTGCAAGCTAGGTGGGTTTCCCGAAGTTCGGAGACAAATTTATGTGTATTACTAAGAGATTTTCTATACTTGTGGATATATTCTCACTTCATTCATTAGAAACGTAAGAACGAAGTAAGTTTTGTAAAATAAAATAAATAAAATATCCAACATGGAATTAAGACCTGAAACTCGGTGTACGTAATAAGGAATATTACTTACAGCCCAGAGATGTCGCAAGAATTTGTAACACTGGCCTCAGCGTGCTCAAATTTACGTTCATGAGAAGCATGTTTTCTAAATCAGGGCTCTGTAACATGAAAGAGTGATAAATGTTTAACTTTTTATTGGATAAAATGCAAGGAAATTGCTGAGTTTTGATTTTTTACATATATGCGTAGAAATTATCTTGCAAACAGTATTAGCGACAGAAGACCATATAGGACACAAGTATATACAAGGAACAGAAGTCTTAAAAATGACCGTAGATTAAGTCTTAATGTGTTCAGACTTTATTTGCATTAAAATATGTTACATCTAAATAAAATAATTAGTATAAAATTATTTTAATTTTAGTTGAAAAGAAAGCATAAGTCTAGTGTAAAAAATCCAGATATTTGTGCTCACGGAGAAAATATATTTTATTTCACACTCAAAATGACTGGGATTGTCAACTCTGTCCATCATCCGGTATTCTAGAAACTATAAGACACAACGTTTCAGAAACTGGACCTGTTACCGTCCTCAGGTGAGGGGGTAAGACACCTACTCAGTTGTGACCCTTATAAAAAGCTAACTGTTCCAGTGATTCAGGTTAGCTCTTTCTAAGGGACCCAGTTGAGTAGGTGTCTTCCCCCCTCACCTGGGGACGGTAACAAATCCAGTTTCCAAAACGTTGTGTTTTCTAGTTTCTAGAATACCTGACGATGTTCGAAGTCCAAAAAAAAAAACAAACGATAATTCTGTTGTACGCCGACGTCATAACACTTTAGAATATTTTATACCGTTCAAACTACATGAAGTTCTTTTTAAATTTGCTTTAACCCTAGCGCATATTTGCTCGAGTGAAACTAACAGGAGCATGCAGACGTAACAAGAGTGGCGTAGCCGTCTGACCCTCTCAGATAATGCTTAGTTAACTCTTACAAGATGTCTCTTTTGTGAATGGGAAATGTGTCTCCATGATGGGATAAACCACTTTTCCTGTCATGAATACTGCCAGCTGAAAAACTGCACTTGAATTGCACTTTCTACTGTAAGTTGACTCGTATATTCCGGCATTAGAAAGGACCGCTCTTACATGACGTGCTCATTGGTTCAGTATTAAATAAAGAAGCGTTGGAACTCTGAACTCTCAAAACGTTTAGAAAGTCTAGCACAGTCTGGGGGTGTTGGAATCCGAGTGTGCCATAGAATTTTAGGTTGCGTGTTAATATAGTATGACAGCCTCTATGGTCTAGTGGTCAGAGTTTCTGGCTACAGATCCAGAGGTCCGGGTTCTATTCCCGGCGCTACCAGATTTCCTGAGACGTAGTGGGTCTGGAACGGGGTCCACTCAGCCTCATGATAATAACTGAGGAGCTATTTAAAAAAAATAGCGGCTCCGGTCTAGGAACCCGAAATTAATGGCGGTGGGGATTCGTTGCACTGACCACGCGACACACTCTATCCGATAAAGTTGGCACTAACTTCGCCGACAAAAGGCGGTGGCTCGGTCGGTATAGTTCGCTTGCTGACTAAAACCACGGAGTTTGTTTTGTTAATATGTTACGAAATGCATGCAAATTATGTTATGTGTAGTCCTAAATTTAATGTAATCGGGAGAGAGTTTTAAGTCGATTTGTCTTTACTTTTCAGAGTTGCTAATAGTTATGAATAGGACCATAACATGACAGCACTGGGAGGTCAGTTTCAATAGGCATTGCAGTGGCAGACAACTTTTGCCGAGAGCAACATTTCTAGATAGCAGCATCGTTTATTCTACCAATCTATATTTCCACAAAATTTCAACTTCGCAAAGTGAACACCGAGTGAGATTGTAGTTTAAGAGAACCCCTCGGTATGTACTAGTATAATGCATGAAATTGGCTCATTGGAATGGTTGTTTGCGGAAACCGTAGCTATAAATGGAAATTAAAAACCTTTCGCTAGTATAACACAGTTACATTAATACCGTAAGAACACAGTACATAGGCAGAACAGTAAGAGATGTAGGAGAGGCCGCGCCATAGCTCAAGCGGTAAGTCGCTGGCTTCTCACCGCGGGTCTGGTCAAGTGGGATTTGTGGTGGACAAAGTGACGCTGAGGCAGGTTTTCTCCGAGTACTTCGGTTTCCCCTGCCAATCTCTATTCTACAAATTGCTCTACAATCACCCTCACCTATCATCTGGGGCTGGTACAGTAGGCCAGAAGTGGTCGCAGTACAAGGGACTTAGTCCCACCCCACTAGCAATAAAAAAAAAGAGATGTAGGAGTGAGAACTGCAAGATCTTTAGATAGACACAAGTTTTGACAGAAATATGAATACTGGGATTATGTGGGGATGATGGGCGATTATGAGGCTAAATAGGGACAGACAGACTCTGTTTTGGGATTCCATAGCCAATTAAAATACTCAGCTCTTTTACTAGTCACGTGGAAGTGTCATTTCAATTTTGTTGGAGCCATTGCTGCATTTGAAATCGTTTCCCACAGACGAAGCACAATGGAATTGGACAATTTGAATCACCAGTCCATGTAAATCTAATTGAGAGGTAGCTTTCGTTTTAGACACGGTTTCTTGTGTCTCTTGTTGCACTAATGCAGTGAAGTTTGTCAGGATCTTCTGGTTCTTCAGCACTAACCTCATTAGAACTGCCCATATGCCTAGGGCTAAAGTCCCCTTTTTATTTCTGCAAATAAAATATAAAAATATACATAATAGATAACTAAACGAGAAAATGCCTCCAAAAAATGAAAACTTCACAGTGCTTCTAACCTAAAAACTTCACCTTATGCAACGTCTACAAGAAGCATGTGCAGTGTTCCTAATCACCATAAGCCGGTGGCCATTCCTGCCTGCCCCCGTGCGCTCCACCCTCGAATACGTACAAGTTACCACAAGAGAAAGAAAAGGACTACAATGCACTATTTATTTCAATGATGGTGCACTTGTTTTCAATTAATTGAAACATTAATTGCCATTATGCTATTAAGATTAGAGAAGCTATCAAGTAACTCGTTTACGTACTGATTAAATGTAGAAAATTTTAATGATTATAAAGATAATAAACCAATGTTATTTTTCTGTAAGTTGTTAACTCCAAACATGCTGGGTGTTTCCACAGCCATTACAATGAGACAAGTAGCCGGGACAGCGCAGTCGGTAAAGCAACTGGCTATAGGTTGAACGACCGAGGGGTCGGAGTTCGAGTCCCGGTAAGGTCAAGAATTTTCTCTTCTCCACGTCGTCCAGACTGGTCCTAGGGTAAACCCAATCTCCTATTCAATGGGTACTGGTTTCACTTCCCCAGGAGGTAAAGCGGCCGGGGCGTGAAGCTGACAACTCACCTCCAACTAGTGCCGATGTAAAAAAACTTGAAACTATGTATCCACTCCCCCATACGTCTTCATGGCGTAGTGCTTAATTAGTTAAGCACAGGAACAACTTTACCTTGCCTTACAACGGGACAATAGAAACACGACAATCTCGGTGCCGTTAAAATAGACTCTTAAGCGTCAAGCCAGCCTCCGACTTATGAGACACTAAGGATAAAGAGACCGGAGTTTGAAGATGACCGCTCACCTACATCTACTGCCGGAATTAAGAATTATGTGCAAATTGCTGTTACTACCTCACACTCTTTCATGGTGTGGTACTTAAGAATAAAGACTTCAGACCTTACGGAACTTGAATATTCTTCAAATGACTATCGAAAAGAAGGCTCTTCTTGTGTGGAATGAGTGACGATACTATTAAGCCTCAGCAATACGATTCTTAGTGTTTCTGCTATTTGCGTATTGGTGATCCCTGAGGTAACTCCAAACCCGTAACTTAAGGCAGTCATCTAGTGTCCGGAGTGCTCTGAAATGTTTAGGTTAGGTCTTTGAGTTGCACACAAGTGGAAGTGATTCAGGTGTAGTGGTGATTGTGTTATGTGGGTCTGAGAGGAAGTGTTAGGCACTGCAACTGAAGAACTTAAGACTTCCTCAGCTTTTGCATGCGCCTGCCTTCTCTTCTCCCTGTTACTGAACTGGAGTCAGCCCATGGCGGTCACGTGTAACACAAAGTAGGGCTGCACAATCAGCCGAGGAATACATATAGGATATTGGTATGAAAGCCGGAAGGCAGGAGACCACTGGTAACACGAAGACGTAGATGGTTGGAAATTATTAAATGGATCTTAGACAGACAGGTTTGAGGTGGTATGGATTGGATTGACCGGGTTCAGGATAGGGACCAGTGGAGGGCTCTTGTGAACACGGTAATGAACCTTTGGGTTCCATAAAATGCTGGGAAATTCTTGAGTGGCTGCTCAACTGCGGCTTCTCAAGAAGGGCTCAGCTCCATTACTGAATGAGTGAGTGAGAGCCTGCATGCAGCACCAAGTTCGAGATCAGCATGTGTTTGGAAAGTGACAGGGTGAACCTATTAAATTCCAGGGCCAACATTATGGCACCTACATTAAGTATACTGGAGAGACGTCATTCCTGAATATATTTTCCTTAGAAGTCTCATAAACCTAAAAGAAGAACTGATGTACAAATTACATTTGGAAGGCACGTATAATTTGTTTGTATAAAGAGTCTCTCACATAGTGTGTTCTTGCAATCGTAATATTCAATGTCGCTGCAATACAAATTTCAGTTTTAAGTTCTCAGAGCAATCCACAGAAGAAGAGGACGCTGGTTCTCGCGCGCCGAAATCCTCATTCAGCCCTGGCTAACTTTATGTTAGATTCGTAGTGGACAAAGCGGCAGTAGAGCATGTCCTTTTCCGAGCTTCTTAGGTTTTCTTCTCCTGATCAGTATTCAGCTGTAGCATCATACTCGTCCATGACCGCCCCCTGGATCAGGCAGTGCATTATCACATCGTCAGCCTTTAAGCTGGCAGCTTCATCTCTGACCTGTTTCTTGTGCCGGTTACAGATTACGGTTTAATATAGATTAAGAACGAGGAATAGCAATACGTCTTAGAAATACATAATGCTTGAGTAATACAGCATAGAAATCACCGAACATGTATTGTGATCTGACGCCCGAAATCTGAAATAGTATAGTCAGAATAGAGGATCATTGCTTAATAACGACTCGGTAAACACATTCTCGCGCCAACGAATACGCAAGCAACAATCGAATAACTTCTGCTGCTGTGCAACGGCACTGTAAACACGCCTTCCCAACAATAGAGATGCTGTGTTTTCTGCGTGGTCCCTGCAAAGTTGTCATAAAGGAGAGTTCCGTAGCTGGCCGGAGGGGCATAGAATAGAGTCGAGTTTCGACACGGCAGCCTGCCGGGACATGAGCTTGGGAGCAGAGGAGCTGAATTGAGTTGGCATTTGCAGAATAATAGCAAGAAGAGAACTAGGCTGTGGAAAGACTTCGTGTGCGGTTTCAAGTGATAGTGAAAGTTCCGTTGCCGGGATACGACAAGTGAAGACTGAGAACCCTATTCCGTGTGCAACGGTGAACTGTAAAGGGTGTAGATCAGTAATAGCGCTGTATTGCCTGTAGTTCCGAGCTGTGTGAATAAGGTGACAATAAATGGAATCCAATCCAGGACCCGTCTTATATGTCACACATAACAACCCTAAGTCGTGACAAAATTTAAGGGATCTGCGTTCATATCTCGATCCGGAGACAAGCTACAGTGTCTGAGTTCCTAAGCATTTCCAGGCAAGCACTACTATAGTACCTGCAGCCGTAACACTTAAATCAAGCGATGCTGTATGACCTAAGTGTAGTTAAATGAACTAAGGGTGAAAGGAGCCTTATTAGAGGCCACTTATATGTTTCTGAGCGTCATTATGGCCACGTAAATTTTCTTGACGATGGAACTCGCGAACACGGCGATGGTTATTAATGCACCTGTCAGCATGCAGCAGCATACCGGCCGGTCTCCGTCACTTTCTAAAGCGCTGCCTCAAAGGCTAAGTTCAAGGCTTCAAGCAGCCCCTCCGGTTATTCTGATACTTATATGTGATCATAAGATGATAGGCTCATTTCTTGTTTATGCCTGATGGGTGATAGGTTCGTCTAGGTAACTTACTGTCGTATCACGATTTGTCATCGGTCATCTTTAAACGTCTTGGGAAGATTCTGTTAACTTCAGCCACACTGAAACCCCCAAGTCGTACTTGTTAGCATAATCTTTAAAATTCCATAAAGTGTTTGATTTCGCAAGACCGCCCATGTGGTCTAGTCGTCAAAGTTCTTGCCTAAATATCCAGAAGTCCCGGGTTCGATTCCTGGCGCTACCAAGATTTTCTGAGAAGTAGCTGGTCTGGGACGGGGTCCACTCAGCCTCGTGAGGATAACTGAGGAGCTATTTCAAGGAAATAGTGGCTCCGGTCTAGAGAACCGAGATTAACGGCCGTTTGGATCCTTTGCGCTGACCACGCAACACCCTCTATTCGCTAAAGTTGGCACTATACCTTCTCTCGGACGGTATAGTTCGCTTGCGGACTACAAGCCACGGAGTTTGTTTTTGTTTGATTTCTCAATGAGGATGAGGTGGACAAGACATGTAGCACGAATGGGGGAGACGAGGAATGCGTATAGGATATTGGTGGAAAAGCCAGAAGGAAAGAGACCACTGGGAAGACCAAGGCGTAGGTGGGTGGACAATGTTAGCGTATCCGCTGTAGAAAACCGAGATTAACGGCCGTGGGGATCAGTTGCGCTGACCACATGTCATACTCGATCCGCAAAAGTTGGCACTAACTTCGCCGACAAACGGCGGTCGCTCTGTCGGTATAGTTCGCTCGCGGACTACAGGCCACGGATTTTATTGCTAGTTGATGAGCTGGTTGTTTCAATGAGCAAATTTTAAGCGCGAGTGATTTCGAGACGACTGGCTGCATGAGATCGGCTTCATGCGATTAGTAGGAAGCAGCCTGACACTCGGAAAGGTCGTAAGGTTCATAGTTGAAGTCTCCGGTTTCCCGCCATGGGAGTCCTTGTTAGATCCCAGTGTAATCAGTGTAGGATCTGCGCTAGACAAGGAACATTGAGCGGGTTGGTCTCTGAGAGCTTCCAGCGTTCCGCGAATGCTCCAATTAATCTCCTATAGGTGTTCTGTCGGGATTAGCTCAGTCTGTACAGCTGTGGGCTGGGTGGCAGTGGTTCGATTCCCGGTAAAGGTAAGATGTTTCTCTTCTCCACCATACCGATACCAGATCTGGGGCCCACCAAACCTCTTACCCAATGGGTACCGGGGAAGATTTCCCCAGAAATAAGGCCGCAGGGAGCTGAAACTGACCACTCACCTCCGTTTAGTGCCGAGGTCAAGAACTGTGGAGCTATACCTCCTCTCCGCCATATGTCTTCATGGCGTAGTGGTTAACTAATTAAGCACAGAGTAAATTTTAACATATTTTTTAATCTTATTCAGAAGAGTTGCTGTCTCCAACCGCATGCACAACAGAGAGTACTCAAGAATAATGTGTCGTGCTGCCTAAAGCCGGATTATAAGAATCCAACGCTACTCAACAGACAATGAAAACGCATGCTACCTAGGAAACCGCTTGAAGTACTCGAGAACCCAGCACTGGGGCTAACAATATCTAAGCAACAAATTGTTTGAGGCAGTAAAAATGTATTCCAACAAGACATTCGTTCGCATAGCGACGGGCGAAACCAAACCCTTCGACAAGGGCCGCGCCATATCTCAAGCGGTTAGTCGCTGGCTTCCCACCGCGGTGGCCCGGGCTCGATCTGGGGTCTGGTCATGTGGGATTTATGGTGGACAAAGTGGCGCTGGAGCGGGGTTTTTCCGAGTACTTCGGTTTCTCCTGCCAATCTTCATTCCACCAAATTCTCCATCATCATAATAACCCGGGGCAGGCTACAATAGGCCAATCAGTGGCCGTCGTGCCGAGTGGACCCAGCTGGACTCAACCCCCCACTAAACCCTTCGACAAGGTGTTCCATATTCAGTCCGAGTGCAGTATATAACAGTGAACTTCGGCAAGAGACCAGTTAGTTTATATCCGACGAGAGCTAAGGACAGCTGAGCTCCGAGCAGAGCAGAAGACACTTCACCGAGATTAGAGGTGCGAGACTGTATAACACTGAAGACGAAACGTCCGAAGGCGTTATACTCGTATTTGTGAGTATAAAGAGTGATCGTCCAGTAAACGTATTCGTCCAAATCGGAGACCCACCTAAATTTTCTTGTCGCTTTACCTAGGAAACAAGCAACAATATATACATTTCGTGGGACGTTGACAACGTGTACGATAGCAAAGGACAATAACGCGAAACGGAAATATCAGTTTCTCGATCCGGTTCCAATTCTTGTTCTCATTTTTTAAATTGCGGTAGTAAAGTTCGATTTATTCTAATTTTTATGCTTAATGACCGAGACGAAAATAATTTCCCCGTGGATTCCATTCTACTTCTAAGTTGTTGTACAGTTATTTCTCGAGAAGCCATGTCTTCTATCCATTTACACAATTACGTGCCCCCACTCTCTTCTTGTCAGAAATACCTACGTTACATACTCGTACTTTCGGAGAGGCATTCGGACAGAAAGCTGGACGGGTAGCCAGCCAGACAATGACTCTCCATCACATACTTCGTGCACATGACGCATGAGAACTCTAAATTATAAGCCTAGAAGAGAGTAGCAGTTGGTCTCGCTGTGTGAGAATGGAAACATGCACACCTTTCTGTCGGCTTGCAAACAAATTGCGTTCCTCAATGGTCATTTGCATGTTCAGTGTTCACTGAGATAACTCTTGTGCTGAAAGTGGAAGAGAAATTGTGGAAAAGTAACCTCGGACAGCAGACTTCAGCACCGATACATACTTTCATATTAATGCTCTGTGTGGACAGGAAGTTTTGCAAGTCTCCTTATATGTGTGCCAAACTTGTTACTGTCGTACAGATCCATGGGTTTTAGATTACCCGATAGAGTAAAAGCAGTCTTCTTGGATGGTACTCGAAGAAATAAGGTAAAATAAAGGTAAAGCTATCCCTGTAACAGGCCGTGGAGGCCCAAAGAGTTGTGAGACGTCGAGGTTCCCACATTTTCTAGACAATCGGCTCACAGATGGTGGTGACGTTGTCAGTCTTACGCGCCGGCCGCCCTTTAGCCCCAGAAAGATTCCTGGTACTCATTTCTGTTAGAGGCTGAGTCGACCCTAGGGCCATGATGTGGCTAGATAGATTAGGTAAATTGAAAAAAAAATCGAATGACCTCATCGGGAATCGAACCCGCGTTATTCCGGCTTGTAGCATAGTGCCTCAACCAATTACGATACCTCGTGCCCCACTCGAAGATGTTAGAACATTTATTATTACTATTATTATTGGCCTCCGTGTTGTTAAGTTGTACGTAATTAAATATGAATTGAATTAGGATATTGAGCTGCCACACGAATAAATAAGAATTAATTGGGTTATTATTATTATTAACTTCTATGTGTGCATGTATGTGTATTGTCCTTTCTCACCACGTAATGAAATAACCATTCGAAATGTACTTATTTTATTTTTCTTGCCTGTTAAAGCTAACTTAATTTTTTTCTTGGAATTGTTACTAATTTATTGCTATTGTATAGACTGTTATATTTTGTATTTCCACTTTAATTTTTTATGTATTTCTGTGTACTCGTGCTAACTTTGTAATTGGCCACTGTGCTGTTAAGTTTGCACATAAGTAAACACGAACTGAATTATTATTATTATAGCTGAATGAGGGGCACGCGGGAACCCCAACATCTCACAACCCTGTGGGCCTCCACGGCCTGTTACAGGGATACCTTTACTTTTTTTTACTTTTATTATAGCTGAATGCTGTTGCAGCAGTCATTTTGTGAGCGCATTGGTGAGCTGCCTGTTTCCGTGTCATACTGCACAAGCCTTCAAGGCTCAAGTAATTGAGTTCATGCAGAAACTGCGAGATATTCCTTTCTCCCGGCAAGTACCGCACTAAACGCTGACTGGCTATCCAAATGTGAGCATTACATTTTGTATCGTACGGTCAGCACACGGCTCCTTACAGCGACAAAATTTACATAGTTCTGTGTCGCTAAGGAACACAAGCAGAAACATGTTCATACGCAAATATCTCCGTAAACACTCTTAACCGCCATTGAGTTTACATTATGTATTCCTTCCCCAATTTTTATTGATTTGTTATTAACTGTGTTGGAACTGAGGTTCTGGCATCGGTGAGGGTATTAAGTGTCTATCTTCTGGGATATAACGCCGTGTAGTCTTGTAATAGTCAACAAAAGTTTCGGAAGAATATATATTTATGTTCACCTGTTTAAAATTAAAGAAACTTAGATCGTTGTTCGAGCCTTTTGTTGTATTTAACAAGGCGTTTCGAAAAATTGTGAACTGAAAATAAACATGATAACTCACGTTTGATAACGGTAATTGGTCCACGCCATTGCATTGCTTATACTGCCGCGACCGGATTTCAATTTCTAATAATAGGAGTATTCATCGCAGGGTTGTGTGAACGTAAGAATGGACTTACGACAGGATTCTACACGTCACAAAATTGAATATTTTACTCTTAAACCCTTATATGATTTATAGATCGAATAGATCATTTCACATCAAGATATATAAATGCCTGAAACATTAATAAAGTACACAAATAGCGGGGCACTAATGCATGCAGGGGGCACTAATGCATGCAGGGGGCACTAATGCATGCAGGGGGCACTAATGCATGCAGGGGGCACTAATGCATGCAGGGGGCACTTATGCATGCAGGGGGCACTTATGCATGCAGTAGTTNGCATGCAGGGGGCACTAATGCATGCAGGGGGCACTAATGCATGCAGTAGTCATTTGGATGAATATCATAAAATTGGCTGTAGATAAACATATGTAATTCTTCATCGCGTTTCTTTCCATTGTTGTTAATATTTTTTACTTATGTTGAGATTATCCGAAACAAATTTTTTCCTAGGCACTACAGCCCCATTGGGCCTAGGCCTACCTCCATTAACTTCTCCGTTCACTTAAGTTTTTCTAGATCTTACACATTCGGTAGGACACCTTGGGCGGGTGATCAGCTCGTCGCAAGGCCTCTACCTGTATACAAACACGGAAAGACGCACACAACAAACTATACATCCATGCCCCGAGTGGGATTCGAACCTACGATCCCGGTTTCCAAGCGAGCGAAGACAGTACATGCCTTAGACCGCTCGGCTACCGTGACCGGCATCCGAAATAAATATGATATTAAAATATTTGAAAGAAAAAGTCTCATCAGTTGCAGGAGATATTTCACGTCTTTCAGGGAACCTGAGGTTTCATTATAACACTGAACCTCGTTCTCGAAGGTGGAATCCAAACAACAGAAATTTATCGTGAGAAATTAGTTTTCTTCCGAAACTGTTCAACATAACTCAGTTCTTCTGAGGTTAATATCAAGCCTTATTGGTTTTCTAAAACTGTCGTACCCAGAGCTGTTTAATTGCAAACCTCACTAAGATGACCCTCAATTTAAAGCCTTTTCTATGTAGTGAATATTTGAAAAAACACAATGAAAATAATTTTCGATTTTCTGAAGTGTGATATTCTAATGTGGTTACCTTTACAGGAACATGTGTCATTATGTACAGTACGTGAGTATCAAGGCCAGTTCAATACGTACACGACGAAATGCAATGATAACCTTTGGAAAGAACATTTCCTTGATTGGATTATTTTTTTCAATCTTGATTCTGGTTCCTCAGTTTCTAAGCTTTTTCCACATCCGTTGCTATTTGTAATTCCACTTCGTTTCCTTTTCTGGTATCCAGAGAGAGAGAGAGAGAGAGATGTAAAAACGGTAAATTTGTCCCTGTGCTTAACAAATTAATCTCCACTCTATGAAGGCGTATGGGAGAATGGATGTATAGATCCACATTTTCTTGACCCCGGCACTAGCTGGAGGTGAGTAGTCAGTTTCACGCCCCTGCCGCTTTGCCCCGGGGAAAGGGCCCCCGGTACCCTTTGGATTTAACCCCAGAGCCGGTCTGGACGACTTGGAGAAATTTCTTGGCCCTACCGAGATTCGAACTCCGACCCCTCGGTCGCGGAGTCCGAGAGCGGTGTGTATCCGAAAAAAAGTTGATCTGGAAGGAGAAATTGAGAGACGTCTGGAAGACGGCAAAGAAGGAGAATGTTTTCAGGATGAGAAACTGGCGAGGAAGGATGATTGGACAAAGCCTGGGTGCCGGAATGGTAGTGGATCCAGATATCACAATAAGGAGGTTCTGTAGGTACTGGTTCAGAGAGGGGTTCCGAAGACTGTAATTAGTATGTATGACGGTTCTGTTAATTATGTTGTGTTTCTTCTATGGCCTTTTTATGTAACAAATGATCTAATTTGTGTCCCGTCTGCCTTTCATTCACTAGGAATGAGGTTCGAACCTCGGCCTAGCTAGTATCTAACAAGAGTGAGTTTACTTTCGTCTTCTTCAGTCCCGGACGAAAATTCCACGATTTCTTAAAACGGGCCACTGTTGTTTTCTTCCAACCCATTTCCAGTCCGTAGTTCACAGCTTCAGCAATCATTTGTTCATTTAACAGATCTTTATCAGTTGCAGAAGTTACATAGCGTAGAATGGTAGTGTGATTTGAATGTACAAGTTAGAAAAGTATGGACACAAACCATGCTGTACATCCAGGTAAGCTTGCTCTTTCAACATTTCCTGGAGAGACTAAGTCGGGATAGCTCAGCTGGTGTAGCATAGGCTACGAGTTGGAAGGCCGAGGATCGATTCCCGGCAGGAACAATGCTTTCTCCATTCCACAGGTTATAGGCTTGTCGTGAGGTCCACCTGATACCCTGTCCAATGAGAACCTGAAACTCTTTCCCCGGACGTAAAGCGGCCTGGCCGTGAAGTTGCCCACTCACCACCATCTGGTGCCGAGGCCAAGGAAGGTGAGGCGTTACCTTTCCGCCCTTCAAATGTCTTCACGGCAAAGAGCTTAATTAATTAAGCAAGAGGACAAATTTATCTTTGCGTCTTATTGATATATATTTAATTTGAACTTATGTGAAATGATTAGTGCTTACCTCAAGATGAAACACTACAGAAATACGCTATTATATTACTAGACTTAAAAGTACTATATCCATTAGTCTGTGAGATTAATTTTTATATTTTCAAATACGGAGTAGTAAATTTTGACATTTTTTTTGTGTAACATGTATGAACTTTACTGAAGCTTGGTGTATAAAGGAGGCAATAAAAATTTACATAGATGCAGTTTTTACGTACTTTCGAAATAGTGTATTTCCAGTGCAGTTGAAATCGAAGGGAATCTTGTCCACGGTAACCACAATGGCGACAAATAACCGCAGCTGCTCTAAGATGGATATAAGCATACTTCTGCATTAAAAAAATGCATATTAAAATTGGAACAAAATACTTTTTTTTATTATTTTATATGAACAAGTAATTTAGTCATTTAGCCCAGTTGAGTGGGTACGGGGTGGTCAGTTGGGTTTCATTTTCTGGTAGGGTAGCATTTTTCTGCCAAATAAATCCTAGCCATCCTATCGAAAGGCTGTCTGTACCCTTCTCCTGGGTGCAAGGCAGTGGTGACACGAAGCTTCCCACAAATCTATGGTAATGTTGAAATGGTTTAGTTTAGTTTAGTTTCGTGACGTGGGGTGAGACTGAGTCCACTTGACACTTCGGCAGCTAATTGACCTACTGTACCAGCCCCGGATGATAGATGGCGATGATTGCGGAGCAATCGGTGGAATGAGAATTGGCAAGGGAAACCGAAGAACTAGGAAAAACCTGCCCCAGTGCCACCTCGTCCACCGCAAATCCCACATAACCTGACCTGGACTCGAACGCGGGCCTCCGCGGTGAGATGTCAAGTAACTGCCTGTACTGTGGCACGGGCTAGTGTTGAAGTTAAGTATGAGTGTTATTATCTCATCTTTCCCGTATACTGCCGTGTGTTTTAGTCACCTAAAGGAGATTTTTACTTCTTGTCTCTGTCAGTATATGGAACAGTCTTTCACGTTCGTGTAATAAAACACACGGTTAAAAAGTTTCTATAAATATATTACAAAAAACTGTAGATTACAAACAATAACAAGATATCGTGTACATCAAACTGAACAGGTGAGGCAGTTGTATGGTATTTACATGTGATTCTCCACACAAACAAGCCCGGGGTCTGTGCAACAACGTGCAGAGTTTGTGCCTGGGAAGAACTAAGAAAGAAAGGGGTTAACAAAGCTATTTACAACAGAACCTGTACGCCTGATATTTATATGCAAGTAGTGAGAATGTTTAACGAGAGGCCGCGTCTGTCGTCAAACATTTCACTTCTTGAAGACGAGATCTCTTTCTGCAAGAAACTGGTGTCATGAACATTTGTTTCAATCGTAACCCTGGTGCTCCTCATGGTGCTCCTCGTGGTGCTCTTCGTGGTGGATTGGCACCCAGACATTCTCCCAAACTGGTTTCCAGACCTTCTTCCATTCTGGTACTTGGATCTGCTTCCAGACGGGCACCCAGATTTGTTTCCACTCGTCCTTCCATATGAGTTTCTTATCCGAAACCCACTCTTGTTTCTTTGCCGTTTTCCAAACCTGTACCCATTCTTCCTTCCAGATCAACTTCTTTTCAGCTATCCATATCTCTTTCTTCTCCGTTCTCCACACCTGTTTCCATTCTTCCTTCCACTCAAGTTTCTTTTCCGGTACCCAGATCAGCTTCTTCTCCGATCTCCACACTTTCTTCCACACGGGTTTCCAGATGAGCTTCTTCTTCCAGAGGCCATGTGACGTATACTCCCAGCCTTCATGATCTTTTCCGTGTGATTTGTCACCTGGAACCCAGATCTTTACCCATTCTGGTACCCAAATTTTCTTCCAGTCAGGAACTTGGATTTCTTTCCACACTGGAACCTTTATCTCTTTCCATACCGGTTTGTATACCTTCTTCCATTCTGGTATTTTCACCTCCTTCCAAGCAGGGACTTTGATTTCTTTCCATAAAGGTTTTTGTACCTTTTTCCATGCAGGGACTTTGATTTCTTTCCACACAGGTACTTGAATTTCCTTCCATACCGGAACTTGCACTTTCTTCCAATCTGGCTTCCATATTAATTTAGAAGCTGTTTTCCACACCTTCTTCCACTCTTCTTTCCAGACTAGCTTCTTCTTCCATACGCCTTTGGGCTCGTGATCGTGCACAGGCGGTCCGTAATCTCCTCGCGATATATCGGAATCCACGCTGCAATCAAACGGCATACAGTGTTAGTATCGCTTTACTGAGCGTCATGAAAAGTTGTCAGGTTTCCTGGTAAGTATCCTCCAGGTCTTACGCCGTACTTTCTCCCGTACAGAAAAAAATACTCTTTGCTTTTAGTTTTGCATATACGAAAAGCAATAACAACAATTATAAATTACTTCTCAGATAAATTCCAAAATATTTAAAGTAGCGGATGAGATGAAACGTATAAACTTGGTTGCTATTATGCGTCTCGTTTGGTCCTATTAAAGATCTTTGATTTATAATCAAATATGCTTTCTATTAGAGAAAAATCCATTTTATCCGATAAGTTAAAATGAAATGTGACTTAGAACTGCCGCCTGTGACAGTTAAAATGCACTTATTGGTCCGTCCTATTACAGATTAGATCATCTGGCTATTTCGACTCAAGAATTGTTACCAGCTTCAGTAGGTCTGTATGCACGAAGAAACTGCTCTCTACCCACACGGCTGTGTTGCTGTCTGCATACACAGAGCTACACAATATAGAGGACTGCAGACATAACAAAAATGTATATTCCTGCTTGGAACGAGTTTGGAATCAGCGATTGTATTCCTCGAGAATTCTAAGAACTTACGGAATTCTACATGGAATTCTTTTGTGTTTCGAGCCCTCAGATGTCTTAAACAATATTGAGACTTATAAAAGTAAATATTTTTGTTATTATAGTGAGAGGTAACGCTAGTACTAATATTGATAACACGAATAACAGAGATAGGCATAATAATAATGATAATAACAATAATAATCTTTATTTTTACGCGCTAACTGAACAGCTAATAGACCAGCTGCAGATTTAGCACAAATGTCACAAAGCAGACAGATAAAAGACAACAAACACATGTAGAACAAATACATACATACATACATACGTACGTAGTATGATATTTTACACTGCATACTAGAATCAGGCCGCGTATAAATGTATAACTCATCAGAACACGGTAGCTACCGATTACCAAGATGTCTAACTTGAAGAGTATAAAGTTGAGATTTTTTTCGCGAATTTAGAGCAAGCTTATTTTTGTGTGAAAATGAAGTGTAGAGTGCATTAAAATCTCTGATATTTCTGAGCGTAACTGTGAAGTGGAGAGCAGGCAAAGAAACCATCACAGATTTTCCATCTAAATACTGCCTCAAAACAACGCATTCTCTCGAATAAATTGTGTAGTTTTGAGTTATGCAAAACAGTAATTATAACTGCATTATTTATGATTTTTAAAGATTCTGCTGCAAAGTAAGGCAGAAAACTTTCTCTGGACACGTTCTAATTTGTTGGAGTCAGAGTCTGTAAGAGCATTCCGGACAACAGAAGAATATTCAACTTTCGCTCTACTTAGGCTGATATAAACCTTCAACAAACTTTCTAATGAAAATAATAATAATAATGGCAATAGATTAATATGAAATGCAATTAATAGAAGTCCGTAACACTCTATTTATAATGTCGTATAAGCAGTCTTTGTAAATTGAGTGGAAAACTGGTTGTTATGATTTCACGTGGAGCCGTCTGAGAGGTGTCTGCTTAGACAGTTATTGATGGAATTATGCTGTGGACTGAATGTCAAAGGTCAGATCCTTGGAAGAGAGATTGGGAATGTTCTTTTCGCCACTGGAAACCAGTTAAGGGCGCATGTTGCTGTAGGTTGATCAGCCACCTGCCTGTGTTTCTGAAGGAAACCTCATTTCCGCCTTGTCTTATCTTTACACTACGTCATGCTGTGTTACTCACTGCTTCTTTTCCCTGGCGGGGTTGCTGAGGACCGGCACTGCGAGCAACAGTCCAAAGAGACTCTACGGTACATGAAACAAAATCCAGTACAAGTTAATTTACGCCATAAACACTTCACAGATTAATTCAACAAAAGTGTGAATACCAGTAGCAATATACTGTAAGAGCGCAATATTTATTTATTACTTAAATTCACGAAATTATTATGGTCTGGAAATTTAGCTAGGAAGGGCAGAAAGGAATCCAATTAGAAATATTGTGCTGAACCTTCCGGAAATCGATGGCTTGGAAGATGAAGAATCTGAAACGAAAATTTTAATGTCCAAGAAAGATATTCGTCGCCGTGAGAACTTCATATTTCTCTCTACTCGTATCTTCGGCCCCAGAGCCCTTGACCTTGGNCTTAATGTATACACGGTCGGTAGGACTCCCTGGACGGGGGATCAGCCCGTCGAAAGGCCCCTACCTACACGCAGAATAAACGCACACACAGACATGCCTCGAGTGGGATTCGTACTCACGACCCCAGTGTTCGAGCGGGTGAAGACGGTTCATGTCCTAGACCGCGCGGCCACTTTGATCGGCACAGCACATTTCGAATTCCTGAATTTATGAATCGTGAATGTAAAGGTAAAGTTGACTCGCGATTAATTAGTTAAGCATTGTCACGTAAACAGATAGGATTTTGGTAGCTCCGAACTGCCAATTGTTAAGTGGAGCTATAAGCCATCACATGAAAATGTGTTGTGAGGATACTCGGAATTTCGTGCAGCTGAGACTTCTGTCGCTAGACGCTCAGTACCAGAACGTATGCCCACTGACATATAATTTCTGAACCTGCCATAATATGTTCTTTCTATGAAATTCTTGTAAATATATTACTTCTATAATTCATGTCGAGTTTCTGAGTAATTTGTTGGGGAAATCGGGATTTTGGTTTATGTGTTCGATTTACCTACACATTCACAATTCTGGCAAATATATTTACACGTGTTTGCACAAGTCTGAAGGAATAGTCGATCTTTACAGTAGAATTCTTTGAATAGATGAGCGAGTATTACCTCCTCAAGAAGCACTTTGCTCCACGGAGTTAGGAACAAAGGAACTAATTGATTTATTTCTGTAAAGTGCTTTAGTAATTATTAATCTGACCCAGTATATTTTAAGTTATGTTCCTTTTATTTTAATCATGTTCTGAACACGAAGACTTCTTTAATTTTACTGATCACCTTATGTTTGTAGGCTAACTGTAAATGATGGTGACTCTGCATGTTTCCAAGTGAACACGACGCTGATAGAGAACATGAGGTGTGCCGTAGAGACACGTAGACACGCCTGCCCCCCAAAGTAACTTATACTCTAATCAGAAACAAGTTTTCGTTTTTGAACTCAGCGGAAAAAGAGGTCGTGGCCGGTGCCGCGAATTGCAATGGATATCCTCCACGACTGCGTTAAAATCGTAACAGTGTCGTCTTAATGGGGCATATATTTTAGGGAAACATCTCTACAGGTTTGTACTTTTATTTATCCGAAATACAATATATTCATTTATTTATGTAAAGTGATTTAGTAATTATTAGTCTGACCCAGTATATTTTAAGTAATGTTCTTTTATTATAGTCTTTCTGTGATTTTCTTCGAATGTGGACATTTTACAAATTTAGATAGAAAAGCGATCCAGTGAAATACCATAAAATATTTATATATTAAAAATAATCTTTCAGTGCCATTTTTTTACAGTTTAAATAATTGTCTGTTCATGTATGCTCATTCTTAGTATATTCGTAAACCTATTTACGGACGAAACATCGGTTCATACAAGATCTACACGGCGCCACATCCCAGAAGACTGCATTCTTCATAGTCACTGCAGTGAAAAACTCAAATCTTACCTATTTACGGTTGTCGTTTTACACCTTAACCTATTTTCTTTTGTACACGAGGCTAATTTGGGCATGTTTAAACCAAACTTGATAATTAACTGCAATCAGAACATGCGATTACTTGTACACTTTAAGTGCGTATTTCGAAATATGTTCTAAAACAAAGAAAGTCATTGAAATATTGCCGAGGCATGAAGAGAGTCGACGAGACAAAAGTCATCATGTGGGAGATACGGTAATTTCGTTGTCTGGAAATAAACATAGAGCTATGACCAGCCTTGACCTATTCTAGACCACCGTGAGACGCTAATAGAATAAATCGGGTCGTCGGTCTGGTGATTCATTATCAGGAAATAAACTTGACCTGCTCTTGACGCTGTAGGCTTACAGGCCGAATTACTGGGAGTCGTTAAAAAGTATTGCTACTACCACTTGACCCGCAAGGCCAGTAACAGTTACTTAAGCACCAGTTAGTTAGTGAGAGCTTCATTTGAGAGCTCGTCCAATTGTATGCAGTAGTGGTAACTGAAATTTTACGAACAATGATATCGTATAGAAAAATCCATGGTATATTCCAGGTTTTCATGTCTCTCAATGATAACGTTGATTCTGCTTTTGGGTGAAGGCGCCGTGTAGAACTTTACTGACTCTATCTTGAAGGGAACTTCGCCCATAGCGCACATTTACCAGGTGTTATAGCCCAAATTCTGAGCTCAAAATTGGTTGCAGGAGCACCCATTATATGTGCTGATAATTTAGAGGCTAAAATTGGGAAGATTTAAAACTTCTGCCTAATAATCTGATGCTCTATCAGTTATTTCCTTTTGTGAATAATTAAATGATCCAAAGCTGAATTCGCGTGTCACAAAAATAGTGTAAAGCACGAACACCAAAACCTGAATATCTCACAAACACCGGTGAATATACGTTTCATGCTGTGACCAACACGCAATGCACTAGGCACTTATCCACCACACTGACCAGGAGTATCCACGTCTTCATAGCGGCTGTTGCAGCCCAAAATCTCCAGGCTAAGTTGTCTTCTCGAGACACTGCTAGTCTGCCGAACAGTGACTGAACATTTCAGATAACTCCAGCTTCATTATATACTCGTCATCATGGTTTCATACTTTTGCATTGATTTTCACGTGTTTTTGACTTCTTCTGCTTGCATCACTTTCCCCCGCCAGTGGACGCCGGATAACACTTTATTTTTTCCTTTTACCAGAACCCTGAGGGACGAGAGACTGTGAAAGAGAACGCAGATCAATGCAACTTTCTTTACGGACGATGCAGATTGGGGAGGGGGGACACACATCACCTCCCACCTGGAAAACGTTGATGTTCACATTCGAGCCCGCGCTCGTTGCTACCACATTGTTCGGACCCACTGTGCAGGGAGCGCGCTATCGTTATGCCATCTGAAGTACAGTTTAAATATGTATTTTACCTGCTCTAATTGTTGTGATATTGTATTTGTGCATTCTGCACCCTGCACTCGATTTATCGCTAAATGCAATACAGTCTGACAAATCAGATTCTCAAGTTGCTGGTCAAATCAACATTCCAGGCAGTAGGCTGTTTGCTTCGAGCTGATTTCTTCCTTCACTTACTTTCCCAACCTTGAACACTGAAGCGATATTTTCCTCCGAAATATCGGTTTACTTTCACTGGACTGCACGGAATTATTTCCCAGAAGACAAAATTCTTCAAGGAGACTTTCATTTCTTGGAAAATACTAGTCTGTGTTGCGTACTGTTACGTGACGCCAGGAAAGGATTATGTATACATATGTATATACGTGTATATATAGTATATATATATTACTTTAGGCAGGCAGTTTAGCCCAGTACTCTGTACTGCATGGTAATGACGATGTTATAATTAGTAACAAGTGTTTATTAGAATTTGGCGAGAAATACGAAGATCTTGGAGTTCTTCCATCGCTCGATATTCTAGAAAATAGAAAATACGACGTTTCGGAAACTATATCTGTTTCCGTCCTCAGGTGAGGTGGAGGAAGACACATACTCAGTTGGGTCCCTTAGAAAGAGCTAATCTCAATCACTGCACTGAGATTACCTCTTTCTAATGGGCCCAACTGAGTAGATGTCTTCCCTCTCCTCATATGAGGAAGGAAACAGATCTAGTTTCCGAAACGTCGTGTTTTATATTTTCTAGAACATCGGATGATGAAATAATCCAATTCTGTGTTATACACCATCGCGAGAACTCTTTAGAACCTACTAATACGAAGTTTACTTAGTTAAGACATTTCATTTGGTTGTAAGATTTGACGTTTTCACGGCGGTGACTATGAAGAAAGCAGTCTCCTGGAATGTGGGGCCGTGTAGATATTGTGTTAACCGACGTTTCGTAGGAACGTATCGTCTCCATCTTCATGGCAGAAGAAAAAAGAAGAAAGAACGCGAGCGAGGAACCAGCGGATTTTCTTCTTTTTCCTTCTGCACTGAAGATCGAGGCGATACGTTCCTACGAAACGTCGGTTAACACAATATCTAGACGGCGCCACAGCCCAGAAGACTGCTTTCTTCATTTAATTTTGTTGTTTACATTACGCGTTGAATTTTACAAGAAGAGGTTCTTGAGAATATCACAAGCAACATACACCTGCCATTAAGTTAATAATTGCCTCATCTGTATCTGGCAAGTGAATTTCACTCGTGTGTATTGCTTTTTTCCTTTCAGTATTGTTCGTCTCAGATTCAGAAGATACGGTTTTCTCGTTAACGTATCTGAGTGTTGTTTGGTAAATATCATTTCTGGAACTTGCACTCAAACATTTCCGTTTTGCCCTTTACCATTCTCCTTCCAAATTTGACGCTTAACATATTAAAAGTAAGACCAACGCTAAGTCTGAGACGCAGAATTTTGCCAGTCAATCTTTCCGAAAATTATTGTCTAATGAAATGTTAATTTTTGTTTTTTCGCAATTTCAGTTTTTCATAAGGCATGACAGGTATAAAATTTCAGATACATAATCTTAGAGCCTCTCTATGAATTTCATAAAGGCACTAAATTCCTAAACTAAACGAATTGTGGCGAAGTTGTGTTTTATCTGTTTGCGTATTTCGTCCACGGGACGCCTCGTAGGATTTCGACAAAATCGAATACCTGTGGGTTTGCTGTGAAGGATAATCTAATTTTCGTTTGTGGCGCATCAGTCATGCTTCATGTGAAATTCGAATCGAATCATATGTAATCTCTCAAAAGTGACTCGTCATGTAAAGAAATTTATATATGCCAGAAAATACAGAGATCATCTTGTGCCCCTTTTCAGGAACAGAACACTGGCAGCCCAGGATGCAGCCCTTTGCTTCACCGACTTTCTTGAACCAGCTCATCCCATCAACCGCATAAGATACAAAAGGAGGCCAGGGGGGGCTTTAAGAAGAACTGTCAGTATTAAGATATTAATCTCTGTAAAGTTTTGTTCCTTATTCAATGATTGAGCCCAGCATGTAGCTGTTTTAGTCCCGTTCCAGCCTCTTTGAAAGTTGAAGTTGGTGCATGAAACAACTCATTGCACCGCTGAGCTCAAGAATTTGTGAACCCGCTCATGAATAAAAAGTACACAGATTTTTATGCTGTTGATCAAGGAGAGTAGC
>NW_019725003.1:155868-173585 GCF_002891405.2 Cryptotermes secundus | reverse complement strand
GGCCGATAATTTTAAACTTTATAGTCCAAAATATCCCTTAAACATGAAAGTAACATAACACACATTATTTTCTCAAAATGAGATGTTAGGCTGCCTTTTGTCTTATAGGGTGCTCTCTGGAAACGTAAATATTTAAATATTGAAATCTGTAATTTCCTCTTTTTTTTTGTATTGATATTGAACTCGAGTAATCGCCTATGGAGTAACAAGATTACGGTTCGCTTAGAACAACTTACTTGAACAAAAGATGCTAAGGGCGATAAAATGAAGGAAGATGAGATTAGCAAGTCACGTAGCACGCATGGCAGATTTACGAAGTATTCATGCAATATTTGTATTGAAAATGTTGGTGCTTTAGCCAACAGGGACACGCGTAT
Organism: Cryptotermes secundus; assembly: GCF_002891405.2. Taxonomy (NCBI): domain Eukaryota; kingdom Metazoa; phylum Arthropoda; class Insecta; order Blattodea; family Kalotermitidae; genus Cryptotermes; species Cryptotermes secundus. Next base: position 173,208 of record NW_019725003.1, on the reverse strand, counting down.
ATGGCAGAATTAATGTCTTGAACATGTCCACAAAAGTACTGCGTTTCTTTATTTTTTGCTGAGTGGTTATATGGAATCAGAGTTCCTGACTACAGATCCAGAGGTCCCGGGTTCGATTCCAAGCGCTACCAAATTTTCTGAGAAGTAGTGGGTCTGGAACGGGGTCCACTCAGCCTAGTGAGAATAACTGAGGAGATAGTTCAAGGAAATCGCGTCTCCGGTCTAGAACACCGAAATTAACGGCTGTGGGGATTCGTTGCGCTGAACACGTGACGCCCTCTATCCGCTAAAGTTGGCACTAACTTCGCCGGCAAGCGGAAGTCTCTCGGTCGGTATAGTTCGCTTGCGGACTAAAACCACGGAGTTTGTTTTTCTTTGTTTTGTTTCTGTGGATAAACATCCCATACAAAATATTGCAAATGAAAATGGTTGTAAAATGTATGTATGTAATAAACCTTATAAGAGCTATCCATAGTTCTTGTGGATTATAAAGTTAATAAAAGGTAAAACTTCATACAAGAGGCCGTGGAGGCCCACAGGGCTGTGAGATGTCGGGGCTCCCACATTTTCTAGACAGTCGGCTCACAGATAGCGGTGAGTTTGTCAGCCTTACGCGCCGGCCGCCCTTTGCTCCCTACGAAGTTTCCTGGCACTCATTTCTGTTAGAGGCTGAGTCTACCCCAGGACCACAGAGCAGCTGGAAGGACTGCGTCAATTGACAAGTCCGATGATCTCATTGGGAATCGAAACGCGATTTTCGACCTTGTAGCATAGTGTCTCACAACTACGCTACCGAGTGCCCCTAAATATTTTTTTTTCCTTGGCACTACAGCCCAGTGGACCTAGGCCTACCTCCATAAACTTCTCCGTTCACTTCGGTTTTTCTAGGTCTTAGACATACGGTAGGACTCCTTGGGCGGGTGATCAGCTCGTCGCAAGGCCTCTATGTGTACACAAACACAGAAAAACGCACACACACAAACTAAACATCCATGCCCTGAGTGGGCTTCGAACCCACGATCCCGGTTTCGAAGCGAGCGAAGACAGTACATGCCTTAGACCGCTCGGCTACCGTGACCGGCTGCCCCTTGATATTAGTATAAGAATAGCCTGCTGAATCCAGTGAAACTGCCGATACTATTTTATGAAACAATGCCGGCAGGATACAGAAGCCAAAGAGAAAAGTTATAAACCCATTTGTTTCTTACGCTATGTGTTTCGCAGACCCGCACTACCACGTCTTCTCTGGTGACCACTACTCTCATTGGGAAACAGAGAAACCAAAAGGAATGAAGAAAAGATTTATTGAACTTTGATGTGACATTTGGAAGTTAGAAGATTCTATGCACGCGGTTCCTCGGCTGCCATAGAAAGAGAAGAATTTCTTGAAGGGTTGAGCAACTATCAGGTTCTTCAGAAGAACTCTGCCCCATGAATCTTCTTCTCACCCGAAGCAAATCGGAACAGTTGCAGAGGACAACCGCCGTTCACATTGTTCAGTCCTGAATGCAAATCAGACTGTCTGTTTAAAAGGCCGAAGACAAAACCTAGAACTCCAAAAGGTCGGTACATAACCGAGTATATTAGAATGATGTTTCGGAAATGAACGAGAAATCAGAACGTGTCCTTCAATATCTGTAACTAGAACATACAAATCGGCATTTCAGTTAATATCTACATGAAGTATCCTGCTCCTTGTTTTGGTCTGTTCTTCTCGCGAAAATTGGTGTGCTCTGCATGAACTGCGTAAGTACGTAGCACTGAATTCAGTTAACTTATTCACGACTGATGTGCTGCAAAAGGGATATGGACTTCACACCGGGGAAAATACCCCAAACAATAAGGCTCCTGACTATTCCAGTGCTTCGTCACTCCTAGCTAGAGCTTTTAATTGTTTTCCTCAGTTTCTCCAGGCAATTACCGACACAGCAGATTAAAATAGGCTGCAGCCGCTTCCTTCATAACACTTCTAATTTCACTACATTGCCGCAGTAATGATACAGAGAACCAAATAAACCAGATCAATTATAATCCTCGTAGACTTGGGTTTCTAAATGGTCCCCAGGCTTTGAGAACCAGAAGAATTTGATCTGCATATTGGCACGCTGATGGATGCATCCTACAGCTATGATTTTAAATTAACCATTACTGCACGTAAAATTTTACTTTCTTGTTTGATTGAATTTCACTCTTCTATCGCCAAACACGTTGGCGATACGTTTGTTAAAAGTGTGTTCTCTCCCTAAGAACTAGCAGTCCAATATGAACTTGCGTTATTACTTCACAAATGCGTGAAACTTGGCCTCTGGCATTGAGGGAGGAACATAGACTGAGGGAGTTGAGGAGAATATTTGGACCGTAGAGGGATGAGGTGACAGGAGGTTGCAGAAAACTGCATAATGAGGAGCTTCATAACTTGTACTGTAATTAGAATGAACAAGTCAGAGAGGGTTAGGTGGGCAAGGCCTGTAGCACAAATGTGGGATATAGGATATTGGTGGGAAAGCAAGAAGGAAAGAGACCACTGTGAAGACCAAGACTTAGGTGGGTGGACAATATTAAAATGGATCTTAGAGAGGTAGGATGGGATGGTATACATTTGTCTAGCTCAGCGTAGGGACCAGTGGAGGGCTCTTGTGAACGCGGTAATGAACCTTTGGGTTCCTTAAAATGCTGGGAAGTTCTTGAGTAGCTGCACAATTGGCGGCTTCTTAAGAATGGCTGAGCTCCATGAGTGAGCGAGTACCAAAGACGATGGCTCTGTCGGTAACTTTGAACAGACGCCGGAAACGGGCCGAAACTACACGTTCAGGCAGCCTCTGTATCAAAGCTCTCTTTTTTTGTTCAATTTGTAATGGCTTGTTGGTCATTGTGTTATTGTTGGTGGCCACGGTGAGTTGGATAGCAGCCATCCTGTACCATGAGAAATAGAATTCTTGTAAAAACAATAGGAAATAGTTCTAATATTTTTCTCTGCTTTTTTGTTCTTTATTATTCCAGATGCGGTCTTTGAAGTTCCTATTTAAAGGGGTAGGTAGGAATCCACGTTTTCTACCAGAGCACGCAAAAGCAAGTAGTTCCATTATTCCCTTATCATTGGGTGATAATGATATTTGAGATAAGATAGCAACATTTTCACACGTCACTCTAGTCAAGGTGGCGGTCTGGTAATCCTCTCATTTAAAAGAAAATTTTTATTCCGTCAAGGGTAAGAAAAATCGAGGTGATTCTAAATTATTGTCTGGGCTCCGTCCCCTATGAACGGAAACTCCGACAATAATTTAGAATCATTTTGTAAAACGGTATACACAAGATGGAATTCCTCTTGAGAAGTTGTTAGTCGGTCAGGAGGTCAAGAAATTCTCCCTCTTTTACGAAACCCTCACATTGTATTCCGTTGCAATATTATCCTCCGATGTACGCCCAGAGCTTCCAAATGACCCTCTGTTCGGACTTTTCAAACTAAAAATATAAGCATACGTCCTTGGTAAATTTGTCCCTTTGCTTAACTAATTAATCACTAAACCATGAAGACGTACAGGGGAGTGAATGTAAAGATCCACATTTTCTTGGCCTCGGCACTCGGCACTAGTTAGCTTTACGCCCCCTCCGCTTCACCTCCGGGGAAAGAGCCCCCGGTATCCACTGGATAGGAATTTGGATGGGCCCCACAGCAGGCCCGCATGACGTGGAGAAGAGAAAATCTTTGACTCTACCGGAATACGAACTCCGACCCTTCGGTCATCCAGCCAGTAGCTAGTCGCTATACCGACTGAGCTATCCCGGCTCCTAAGCTTAAATTCTTGTTCAGAAAAATAATATATATGTTCAGAAGAGAAGTTTCTTTGCAATCAGTTTCGGAAGAAAATTCGCAATTGGATCCTTCAGGTCTCCAGCAAGAGACTTTCTGCACTGAAAGCTCCAGGCCACTAAATATTTTATATTTCTATTCACAGTCACAGCCTATGGTGGAGAAAACCGAGCTAATGGTATATTTAGGCACTACCTTGAAGTGCTGAAGAAAAACACTACTCAGTCAGGGTAGCCGAAATGTTTGCACAGTGTAAATACAAGAAGTTGCTTAACAGCCTCAAACAACAATTTGTATACGTTTCCCTCAAACAAATACCTTTAGTACATGAAACGTAGGCTAAATATTTCGTCATGAGGAGGTGAATGTCATTATTGGGCCTTCAATGAAGCAAGTACGTGTGTCTTAATTCTAACATATTCTGGCCGTAATTGCATTTAGGATGACCCATCCGCACATAAAGTGTTTGCATACATATAAAATTGAATATAGTTTCTTAAACTAACAGCCGTTGACATGACACTGCTCGTTATGCACGTTTGTAGGGCTTGTTTTGAAGGTGTTTACATTCCATTTGTGCTACTACGGTGTTGGATGCGAACAGAGTGCAGTGGGTCACTCTTGAATCCTTTGTGGCGAAGTTGGCGTTGAATTCGACGTTCTACTTCCCGCACGTGAAGCGGGGATATCCCTGCGAGCAGGACAGACGTACACGAGACACGAACCCTACAGTTTTCTATTATTCCTTGGCTCTTTTGTCCTCTAAGAACCTTGCCCCCCCCCTACGAAAGATTCCCGTTCTCCNGATTTCTTATATTTTTCCTTCTACCCTGAAGATGGAGGCGATACATCCTCCGAAACGTCGGTTAACACCACATATACACGGTGCCAAATCCCAGAAGACTGCTTTCTTCATAGTCACCGCCGTGAAAGCCTCAAATCTTACATTTTCCCTTTTGTCCCCATCCCTTCGGATTCACTTCCCACAAATCATTCTTCTTGTCTTTCAGCCACGTCAGTGTCATCGTTCCTAATTTTCGAATCCCTTCAGGTTTATGGTCACGCCCACACACATCTTCATGGAGTGATAATTACTCTTTTACAGTTTCGTGATCTTTCTTACATAGTATGTAGGACTCCTTGGGCGGGGGATCAGTCCTTCGCAGGACAACACAAACAGAATAAACAGACACATCGACATCCATGCCTTGAATGGAATTCGAACCCAGGATCCGAATGCTCGAGTGAGCGAAGACAGTTCATGCCTTAGACCAGTGTTTCTCAACCGCATCAATTATACCGGCCCCTCTTCTTATACAAGAAAATTACCGGACCGCGGTCTCCCAAAGGTTGAGAACCACTGCCTTAGATCGCGCGGCCACTGTCATCGGCTTATTAATTATGTACAGGGACAGATTTACATTTGACCCACTTTCGATATATTATCATACAGGATAACGTACTGCCATGTTTGAAATTAAACCGAAAATTGATCGAAAATGCATATGTATATATATCCACCCTATGTCTTGGTCATGTCTCCTTTTCTTGGGAAATTTTACAATGTTGCTTGTTTCTGTAAGGTACAGCTTCGAATAGTAAAATAATAATCGGCTAGAACAGGATTTGGCAGCAAGTGATAGCGCCCTAATGGAGATATTACCAGAGCATTTTCGTGCAGTGGGATTCGGCCGAGATTCCGAAGAGGAGCAGTCAGGAGCGTTATTGTTACGTCACTTCCGCTCTGTTTGTGTTGATCATGATTTCGAAAAGATTAATCAGTTTGTACAGGGTGATTCTAAATTACTACGCACTTAATTGTATCTGTAGAATAAATAAATTGAATGTAAAATATTTGGATATAAAATCTCGCGAAATTTCTTTTGTTAAGTAACATTATCAAACTACGGGTACATACTCCACTCGGTAAAAGTAGCTGACTCTCTTCGAGCGGGTGTTAGTTTCGGAGCCACTGAAGTGTGCCTTTAGGTTAAAGGTCAAGTGAAATCATTGGTTATTTTAAAAATGTAACTCCCTTTCAGAATTCCTTTAACCATAATAGGCAGTCACTTGCATTCTATAGAGTTTCCAAACTAGAATCGTTATGTATAACTTTCACGAAGGCAAACATTTATTGGCCATTATTTTAGTCAATAGAATCTGCAGAAAGGTCGTGCTGTATTGAGCAGTGTGGCTGTTGATTTAGACTCTGAAATTCGGTGTGTGACTTCACATACATCAGATGCCAAAATCGTGACTTGAATAATATTTTGGTGCTGCGGGTCTAAGATTCCAGAACAAGAGGACATCCCTCGAAGATGTTTAATGCTTAAAATCTTGCAATTTTATTGTACGATGGGGTACCCAAAAGAAACCGAACTAATTTTTTTGTGGGCAGAGCTTTTGTAGTACCGCATTTTGCCGCTATAGCGCATAGAGCTAACATTCCTGAGTCGATAAGCCGACTACCGTTGCTTCAGAAGGTAAGGACTAGTTTCGGCAGAGTTTATAGTGACAACTGTTTTGTGTGATCGTCGTTTTTGCAATGGCTGATTTTCGTGAACAGCGTGCGGCGGTGAAATTCTGCTTTTTGCTCGGGAAAAGTGGAACAGAAACTCTTGAAATGTTAAAAACGGCGTACAAGGACGATGCTATGGGGAAAACTCAAGTGTTTGAGTGGTTTTCCCGTTTCAAAAATGGTGAAATGTCAATTGATGACAAACCTCGTTCTGGTCGTCCTTCCACGGCCCGAACACATGAAAATGTTGAAAAAATTCGTGAAATCATCAAGGAAGATCGACGACGGACCATTGAAGAAATTGTGGAGCTGTCGGGAGTGACTTGGAGCTCAGCGGCCAGATTTGTGGCAGTCGGGTGACTGGTGTTTCCATCATGACAATGCCCCAGCTCACACAGTNAAATTTGAATAAATAAGTTAAAAAAAAAGTTCGGTTTCTTTTGGGTACCCCCTCGTGTATGTTACGCTTCATAAGTCAGTTTATTAGTGTGAGAATGAGTCCAGTTGACACTACAACCAATATTAGCCTATTGTAACAGCCCCAGATGGTAGAGATTATGGAGCAATTGGTGGAGTGTATGAAATAATTCTTACTCTCCTGGGCCTCTTGGTAGAGCTTTTCTCATACCTCGGATTGTCCCCAAATCAGAAAATCTTGCACTTTATAATCTGTGTAATGGAGTTGGGCACGCCACTAGGGACCACTGAAGCTTCGGTTGGGAGCAGAAATAGATTTACATTAAAAAAAAAGTAAAGCTATCCCTGTAACAGGCAGTGAAGGCCCGTAGGGTTGTGAGACGTTGAGGGGCCCACATTTTCTAGACAATCGGCTCAAAGATGGCGGTAATGTTGTCAGCCTTACGCGCCGGCCGCGCTTTACTCCCCATGAAAATTATTTAATTAATTCCTGGTTCTCATTTGTGTTAGAGGCTGAGTCGACCCCAGGGACATAGTTCGGCTGGAAGGATTAGGTCAAATGAAAAAAAAAATGCAATGATCTCATCAGAACTTGAACCCGCGACCTTCCGGCTTGTAACATAGTGCCTCAACCAACTACGCCACCGCGTGCCCCAAATAGATTTGCATTCCCTTCATTTATTTTAAAGCAGAAAAGTAATCATTTTGAAACACTTTTCATTAAGATAATTGCAACTTAAAGAGTTGCCTAGATTTAGTTGCATCATTAAGCATAGCGCATCCTAGTTTATAACATGGTTTTGCTTTTATTGCTAACATTTTGCTGCGCGTAGGAAGGTAGTGTCCAGACGCCGCGTTCAAAAGCTGAAGGCACATTCACGTTATGAGACACAATAACACAAAACACTAACACTGCAAGTCTGTAGATTAAACTGGCTGGTTTCACGGAGAAGCACCTGGTTTATTGAGCACAATTCTCTCAGCCTATGGCATCGGATTGCCTACGTTATTATGAAAGTAAGTGTAAAAATTGCGACTGAACTAAAAGCTACAGATTGAAGAGTTCTGTCTTTTGGGATATTATTCCGTGTAATCCGTTGAAAGTCAACCGACATTTCGGAGGCACATGCCGCCTCCATCTTCAGGATCGAATAATATGTCAAGGAATAAACCAACATGAAGCAGGTTGTACTTCATGTTGATACTTCCTGCGTGTTGGTTTCATAATTGACTTATTCGTCGACGCTGAAGATGGATGTGTGACATGTTCCGACAAGTCAGTTGACTACACTGCAGAAGATACCCACCCCTCATCACCAACGCTGTGAGATTCTCATATCACACATAGCTACGAATTGGTTTAACAACTTTCCTATAAAAGCATGGTATAATGATATAAGAACTCAGTGTGGGAAAAGGAACAGAAAAATTATGTTCCTCAGGGCAGCAAATTTGAAAGTTAAGGCCCACTGGATTCACAGTCTGTTCAGGCTGTATAGCAGACCCAATTTATCGTTCACCCTCAGATACATTCTTGTCACGTGTAAGGGGGTACGCATGACTAATAATTGTGGATTCTGGATTTGATGATTGGATTTATTGGATATTTCAATTAAAGGTACGCTGGATTTCCACAGTTCACTCGTTGAACGTTTTATGGAGAACTAATCCCTCATTGTTCTCACTGTCCTCTCTGTCTGATTGGTTCTTGAAATTCAGCTTCTCTGTTCTGTATTCAAATGTCGGATTCTGTATTCACTCTTCTTGGCTGTAGCCCCCAGAACTGTTCTCAGCTCTGCTGGTTTCCTCTTCCCTGTTGTAATCTCCTTGAGGAAGGTTCATGACATACCGAATAGCAGTCACTTCCTCGAACAGTTCCCTTTTATGTTTCCGTTCTAACGGTAGCTAGCGAATTGCTTACCGCGGGAACTGAACTACTAGTTCGGTGTCCTTTACCTAGAACACTGCTACGAGAAGCTCCGCCCACAAGTGGGGAGATTGCAGCTTTCAGGCGTCACGTCACGCTATAATAAAATTGAATTTATTTTCATTGCTTTACGTTTCTGTAAAAGATATCTTGTAAATTATAGAGCTCATTGAACCAAATTGAATTGATATTAAAACGAATTTCCATGTGATATTCCTCGTCTTCTCAAACTAAGCTGTGATAATGTACTCCATGTATTGAGCACAGTGCCTCAGCCTATAAGTGTATCAGTGCAGAATACCTCAATAATAAACATGTCCAACACAAGATTGCCGAATGAAGCTGATAGCCACTGTTGAACGAACGAACCTGCATTTGCGACCTTGAAGTGCCATTTAGGAGGTCGGGGTATCGTACAACGTTCCAAGAACCCACAGCGAACTTCTGGCAGCTCATGAATGTCTACTCGATCTGGATTTTACATTGGTTTTGCAACTGAGCTAGAAGTAAACAAGCATTTCACTCACAAGAATGTCTGGACCTTCAACGAAATCATGACTGCTTTCTCGAGACGTGATATCTTGTTAAACACATCGCGCTACAAGATCGACAAAGAGAAGGTCATTAACCAGTATTTCCTTGGGAACAGCTGGGAGTCTCACCAAACATAAACGAACAAAATAAATTACTATAATTGACGGGAGTACATGAATAATGGATAGTCCTCCTAGGGGGTGTTACATCTCTAGAAAGTAGTTCTGATTTTCTTGAAGGGCAGAGAGGTATTATGAAACACGGGTGTCTTGACTCGAATGTTTACACAGGAATCAACACGCAAGTGAAAGTGAATCATACAATTAGGAGAGCACGTAATAAGCGATACGAATCATCTCTGGTGTAAGTCACATCACTTTCTCTTCTTTCAAAAACATTACGTATAAAAATTTCATGTATAATAAACCCATGCTTAGCTGTCATTATACATGCAGGAGATCACTCTAGCGGTCATACCACTAGCTGACATCCTTGCAATTATCTCATTTAATGATAAATTATGTAATTTCAAAGGATCTAATTGACTTACAATTTCTAGTGATAATATTACAATGAAACTCTTCATTATCTGTGAATAATTTCTCGTTTAGGTCAGACTTATTGAGCGTTTTTACAAGAAGATACTCAGCAGAAAAATGTACGTGGTTAGAAGGTTGGAATTAGCTGAAACTTTACAGTGAAAAGTCTGTCTCATATTCAAAATATGATCACCAATGGCGCTGTGTTGAGACGATAAGGAAACTTTACTATTCAAGTGATGATGCCTCTATGAAGCAATCAACCTGTCACACGTATCACCCAGTACCGCAGTTCAATTGTTGTTAGCACTCCAAATGCGTGTTTGCTAAGTCCTGGGTTACACTCTCGACCAGGAAGTAGCCAGTCGTGCCTCAGGCGTTTCGCCTTTTCTCTCTTGGTTCCTCCAGGCAAAATTTCTGAAGTCGAGGAGCTGGAACGTCCTTCCTCTAATTAAGCTGACTGCTCTTTCATATACACGGCTATTTGCTTTTTCTTTTGGCTCTATAGCCCCAATTTGGGCTTTGGCCTACCTCCATGAAACTCCCTGTTGCACTTCGGTTTATTAGATCACAGACATTCGGTAGGTCTCCTTGAACGGGTGAGCAGCTCGTCGCAAGGCGCCTAACTCTACGTAAATACAGAAAATCGCGCGCGCGCGCGCGCGCGCGCACACACACACACACACACACACACACACACCACACATCCATGCCTTGAGTGAGATTCGGGCCCACGAACCCGGTTTCCTAGCGAGCAAAGACAGTTAACTTCAAAATGCGCTACATAAGATTGGAGATAACGTTATCCTAAGAGCCAACAACAAACAAAAAAAGTAAAAGTATCCCTATAACAGGCCGTGGAGGCCCATTGGGTTGTGAGACGTCGGGGCTCCCACATTTTCTAGACAGCCAGCTCACAGATGGCGGTAAGATTGTCAGCCTTACGCGCCGGCCGCCCTTTACCACCAAGATATCCAAGAATATTCCTGGTACTAATTTCTGTTACAGGCTGAGTTGACCCCAAGGCCATAGTGCGGCTAAAAGGATTAGGTCAATTGAAAAAAATCTAATGAACTCAGCAGGACTTGAACCCGCGACCTTCCGGCCTGTAGCATATTGCCTCAACCAACTACGCTACCGCGTGCCCCATAACAGCTAACAAAACGAAGGGTAATGGGAAATAGTTTTAATGTAAGTGAAGAAGCCCCCCATTAATTTCTTCATCTGCGTTGTGTCTTACAGCTGTGATAAAAATGCGGTTATATTTCTGTTGCTCCCACTTGGAGCATAGGGCATCCGTGAAACGCTTCGTTTCACTTCAGTTTTTGAATCTAAAACAGTTGGTAGGACTCCTTGGACGGGGGATCAGCCCGTCGCAAGTCAGCTACCTAACACAAACACAGAATAAACACAAATAGACTTCCATGTTTTGAGTGGGTTTCGAACCTACGATCCCAGTTTTCGAGCGGCCACTGTGATCAGCCATCAGGTTATTCAGTTCCAATATCAAAACATGGTTACTAGAGCAAGGCTTTAATTATAACTGACAGAAAACAGGTTGCAACTGCAGATTTGGAACTCAGAGGATTCTCTGGGGACGTCTATTTTATGGTCATGTACACAGTGGGTTCCTGCCGTACTTAGTGAGCCGGAAAAAAAGATTTAGAAGAAAGAATTTAAGATCAAGAGGATGAATGACATGCTTATATTTATACTTTTTCATTAGAACATTTAACATACAAATGGACTGGTGGAGACCTAACACATCCTAGGAGTTCGAACGATTCATTTAAGTTGTAACGGGCCAGGAGCTCATGGCGGCGCATTGCTGTTCTAGAGTCAAGAACGGCGAAGTGGGGACAGACGAAGTTCGTCTTTATAGCGACACTATACGTGGATAGATAACATTCTTAACAAGGACGCAAACCACATTGGCAGGAAATTCTCGTCATGCCCTAGTTAGTTTTTTTTTTTAATTTCTCGGGTTGGAGGGTACCATGTGGTACTGCGGCCACTCTTTGGCCTGTTGTACCAGCCACGGATGATTAATGATGATGGATGTGGATCAGTCGGTGGAATGAAAATTGGTAGGGGAAACCAAATTATTCGGAGAACACCTGCCCCAGTGCCACTTTGTCCACCTTAAATCCCACATGATCTGACCTGGTGTCGAATCCGGGCCGCCGCGGTGGGAAGCCGGCGACTAACCGTCTGAGCTATGGTACGCACGGCCTTCGTCACGCCCTACGGTTGGATCTATGAACATCGCCACCTATGTTGAGAACGCGTAGAGCGAGAGACTATTAACATGAAATATTAAGGGGTTCCGTTCCAGAAAGCTCAAGATTTCAAGTTCTCAACATAAATGATAGGTTAGTGCACTTGTTCTTCGTACTCATTAGGTTACAAGGACAATAAATGGTTGTGTAGAAAACAACGCAAATGAAAACACTAAAATGATATGCAAACAAAATAAAATCTTAACTATGAATATCGCTAGATCGTTTTTAAGACGGCTGGCTAGACGAGTTACTGGCGGTTGGTTCGTCGAAATGAAATGACTTAGAGGATGTAAACAAAAGCGTGTTAACCGAGGATACATAAATCAGGGCGTGCATTTCCTGTTTTTCCAAGTTTCCAAAATTTATTCCGTGCGATTTTCGGGAGTTTAGAAATACATTATTGTGGATACCCATATGCGGCCCAGACTGGTGTCCCACGCTGTTCGTCAAACTTTTTAAATCCATTTCCTTTTAATTATTAGTAAAATGGCGTATAATAGCGTATGTGTTGCTTGCATATCATCTCAAAGTGATCGCTTGGCTGACGCTTGGCTACCATCAGTTTTATATTTGCAGTCATTTCCATGTTTCAGTTTAACTGACATAAAAATAATCGAAGTCATATTTCAGAAACTTTCTTCTCATTTGAATGGTCGTTTAACTTAAAACACTAACATTCTACTTGTAAGTATAACACTTTAATTACAGTCATAATAAGAATCAGTTGTTAGAAGGTTAATCCTGTAAGCAGAGGCTGATCAATACGAAGGAACTTTCTCTTGTGTTTTATATTAAGTTATGTCTACACTAAATATTTTTCTTATGTAGAAAAATTTGAAATTAGTTAGTAATGGGAATGCAGATACCGGATATCTCAGTCGGTGTAGCGACTAGGCTGTGGGCAGGACGACGTGTGTTCGATTCGCGACAGGGACAAATTTTCTTTTTCACACAGACTCCAGACAGGATTTATGATGTAGCCAGCCTCGTATCCAATGGTACAGGGGGATGTTTCCGCGGAGGTTAAACGGCAGGGGAGTGAAACTGGTGCCGAGGGTAGGAACCGTGGAACTACGAGTATACCGCCATCCCTCTACATGACTTCATGGAATGCTGTTTACGTACACTTATATTATCGAGAACAGGGATAAATTTTCCTTTTTTACTTTTATTGTAAGAAGCAGTTTTAAGGCGGGTTAAAATTAACTGCAAAAGTCTGGCAATTAGAGATTCTTTAGTTGTATTCTGAATTTGTAAGGTAAAAGGTAAAGCTATCCCTGTAACAGACCGTGAAGTCCCATAAGGTTGTGATAAGGCTTCCACATTTTCTTTAGATGTTCGGCTCACAGATGGTAGGTAGGCTGTCAGTTTTACGCGCCGGCCGCCCTTTATCTCCAGGAAGATTCCTGATACTCGTTTGTGTTAGAGGCTGAGTCGACCCCAGGGCCACAGTGCGGCTGGAAGGATTCTTAGATCAAATGAAAAATTCCATCTCAGTTCTTTTTTTGTAAAACACATAGGCTACTTTTATTCCGCACGGTAGGAGAACGCTTCGTTAGCTGCAAACATTCGAGTTTATGCTCACCGGAAGCTGCCCATTTCTTAGAAATGCGAGGATCACATCCGCACTTTAATATGTTGATGGGTATGACAACAGGATAATGGTATTCAGAAAAGAGGACATGTTGCATCCTCTCATATTTATGAGAATGGAGGTCTGGACACAAACGCAGCGAAAGTAGGTTTATGTAGATGTATTGTGACATGTTATGGGATCTTATGGGATCCGAGAAGAAATTACAGTTCTCGTACAAGAACGTATATATATAGAGATTTTTCTACTTACTTTATGATGATTTCTTGATTTATTCTTCAGCCCTGATGATGTAGGCGATATATTCCCCGAAACACTGGTTTACTTTCACTTGACTATGTAATGTGCTGTGAGAACTTCAAGCAAGAACATTTGTAATTCTTTGGAAATGTGACACCCATCAAATAAACCTATTTAGCGTAAACCAAATAATATTAAGTAAAATGTAAATGTAAGGCCGCGCCANGATGTGGAAAGCAAATGGAAAAACTACCACATTATCACTTTTCCTGGACAGTCTCTTTCCAAAAACAGAAGATCACATTAAGTGGAGGAACTGTTTTGGAAGAGACTGTGGACCTGTCATCTGACAGTTACTGATCAATCAATCAATGTAAATGTAAGGCCGCGCCATAGCTCAAGTAGTTAGTCGCTGGCTTCCCACCGCGGCGGCCCGGGTTCGATCCCGGGTCTGGTCAGTGGGGTTTGCGGTGGACAAAGTGGCGCTGGAATAGATTTTCTCCAAGTACTTCGGTTTCCCCTGCCACACTTCATTCCACCAATTGCTCCAAAATCAGCCTCACCTATCATCTGTGGCTGATACAATAGGCCAGAAGTGGCCGCAGTACAAGGGACTTAGTCCCACCCCACTAGCAATAACAAAAAGTAAAATGTAAAGTAAGGCAAAGTTGTTCCTATGCTTAAGTAATTAAGCATTACGACATTACGACATTAAAACGTATGGGATAGTAGATGTATAGATCCAAGCATTCTTGATCTACGCACTAGTTGGTGGTGAGTGGCCAGCTTCACGTCTCGGCTGCTTTATCCCCGTGCATAGAGCCCCCGGTAACCATTGTATAGGAGGTTGGGTGGGCCAAAGTGCCGGTCTGGACGACGTGAAGTGGAGAAAAATGTTGTCCTTACAGGGACTCGAAACTCCGATCCTTCGGCAGTCCAGCACGTAGCCAGTCGCTATACAGACTGCGTTATCTCGGCTCCAAATGACATGTTCGTAATCAAACAAAGCAGAACGAAAATCACAGGTAATTTCACATTTCCTCTTCCAGAGGAATTTAATTATAATATACAGTTCTGTAATTTTATGTGCTGGGATACAGTTTGCCTAAAATCTGTAGGAGAAATGGGTCGAAATAATTTTAGACAATTTAGACATACGAGGTAAGAACTGGAGAAATTAGATGCATAGGATCTTCGGTTAGTATTTAACAGCAATTAAACTTAAACGGCCAAGTGGGCAGGATAAGTAGCAGAAGTTTATGTGGGGCTAGAAATTATGTTAAAGAACTTTCTTTAGAAAGCTATGAAATAATAGATTCGATGGGAGACCTAAGTTTCAGTGAGCAACTTTGTTAGAATAGGAATTAGGAACGCAGGTTGGAAAGATTTAAAATGGCGTGACCATGGTCATGATAGGATAGAAAGACTCGCAAGAAATTTCTTCAGCAACAGAATGACTTGAAAATGAGGAACCGGCATAAGGATTCAGTTTCCTGCAGAAATGAATGTAATTCATAACAAAAGTGCAAAATATTCCCACTAATAGCAGTTGCCATGCCAAACAACAGCAGCGTGTTAACAAATACTCGTACATTAAACTGAATACCGACATGACAACAAATGCCGTAAGAGCGTCTCTCAGATCGAGAACGAACAATTGCAACACTTCAGCCATTCACTGAAATCATCCAAAATAATTCTTTTAGTAGCATCAAACATCCAAATCACCAAAGATCATCGATGTCCAAATTAAAGGATTGGGGATTAAAATCACCTGCCTCACATACTGCAAGTTATCGCACTAGAGAACAGATGCTTTTCTGTATTTACACATGGTAATTGCTTGTGATCATCGGTTAACCTATTTTATATTGGAGAATTAATAACATCAGGATTAATTATTAGAGAAATAATAAGATATTATAGCTTTTAGCCTATCACAGTGACCGCGCCGTCTGAGTTATGATATGGCTTCTCTCCCTTGAACGCTGGATAATGGGTTCGAATCTCAGTCAAGGCATGGATGTTCTGTACGTGCGTTTTTCTGTGTTTGTGATGTACTGTGTGTAGGTAGCGGCCTTGCGACAGGCTGGTCCCCGTCCAAGGAGTCCTACCAACTGTGTAAAAGAGATGACGAAACTAATGAAGAGGCCAGGGCCTAACAAAGGGCTGTAGAGCCATTGATGAATGAATGAAAGTCTAGGCTCTGCAAGCAATATTGAGAAACGACATGATGAGAAATCTCTAGCCGCCCGACTGACCCAATGGAAAGAATTACATCTGTGAGGACACATGACCGCCGTCTGCTACGCTTTCTCATATCCAATCAGTGGGACCAGATCAAGGCGACTCCAATCTCGTCAACTCACATCCTTTCACGTCTTCCTATAATTCTTAGGTCCATGCTGTAGCGTTTTCTCTGTCAGCTGACCTTTCTTTAAATGATTTACGTTTTCTAATCATTTTGTTCTGTGTTTGTTACTTACTCGTTGATGTTGCATAAAGCTAGTAAAATTCCATTCCTCAATTTATATGTCCTTCTTGCACCATATGCTGCTCAGGAATCTGAATTTACCATCATTATGCATACTTGAATGGAGCTGGGATAGCTCAGTTGGTATAGTGACTGACTACGAGCTGGAAGACCAAGGGGTCGGAGTTCGAGTTCCTGTGGGGTCAAGAATTTTCTCTTCTCCCTGTCGTCCAGACCGGCTCTGGGGTCCACTCAGTCTCCTATCCAGTGGGTACCGAGGGTTCTTTCCGCGGGGTAAAGCGGCCGTAGGGTGAAGCTGATCATTCAAGAAACTGTGGCTCCATATATCCACTCCCCATACGCCTTCATGGCGAAGTGCCTAATTAGTTAAGCACAGGGGCAACTTTACCTCTATTATGCACACTTCAGTACCACATAAACACACCGTATAGCCATGGCTTAAGTCTGGTATCTGACATTTCATGTGCGCTGTATTGTACTACAAAACCTACTAATTTTTCAAATTTTCAATGGTATATTCTTTACTAAAGGAGATATGAAGCTACTTAACCAAAGAAGATACGAAGCTACTTAAGACGTTAAACCTGAGACTTCTTAAATTTTTTGGTATTCTATATCTTAACCAGCGTTTATCTCACAAGTGTATCTTCTTAAAATGCCAAATAATTTTGTTTTCTCAATATTTCTAAACTTACAATAATATGGTGAACGATTTATCCAATTGTGTTATTTGGACGGTCAATACATTATCCGAAATCCATACCTGGCCATAATATTTTGTTTTAAAAATTTTCATTTTGTTTAAACTTTCTAGCAAGCTTTTGCATTGACGGCGACATTGCCTGAATACAGAGTGAAGCACATCTCACATCCTCGTTTAGCTCCCATATTAAGTTAACCACCCACCAACCACGGAAGTCACACAGTTCCACAGCGTATTGAACATAGTCCTGACATATTCAACCGCGCTGCATCATAACAACA